>NC_138733.1:35978493-35995993 GCF_965113295.1 Leuciscus leuciscus
TCATTTCTTCTTATCTGGCTGACAACATTTCCATTATTATTTTTAGTTCATTTTTGCATCCATGTGTTTTTGTGTGACTCTCATCTGCTCCTCACAGTCATTTACTCACTTGGAAGGCGACTCGTTTGCATTGGGTTTTGCCTTTGTTTTTTTCCTGTGTCATTTTTCTTCCCCCTGTTTCTTACAGGTGCCATGGATGCATTTTCTGTTTTTAAAAGCCTTTAAGTTCTCCACCAAAATAACACATTTATTCCCAAAAATGGAAAATTATTCCATATATAATAAGATTTATTTTGAACCGAATTAAGAAATAAATGAAGATTAACTGAATTAAAAATGATATTTTCCATATGGTTTCGCCCATAACAACTACATTATCCTAACCATCATAACTTACACTAAATTATTTGCACTTTTCACCACATGAGGAATAAAGCATCTGAAAGGTCAAATATGGTTTGAATTTAAAATACATATTTCATTGAAAAATGTAATGCTTAGAGGTCTCTTTATCTGACTATAGCAACCTGACAAATTACAACAAATCAAGTAATTTTTTTGGGTTAGATCATGAACAAATATGTCATTGAAATAACAACTGCAGTAATGCACACTTTTTTCTCGTTTTTTCGTAATTTCTGAAATAAAGCTGAAATAAAATTTAAATTAAATGTTAGATGAAAAAATTCCTGCTTTAATAAGCATTAAATACACAGTGAATACACAAATATTTGGTAAAAAAGTAAATTTTTTGTAATCAATATAAGTATTGAATGAAATCAGATGGCAGACTGTCTAAAGCATATTGCACACATCCCTTCTTCTCTCTCCCTCCTGTTTTTTTTACAGGCAGAAGATGATTTGGTGTCTGAGGTAACTTGGGTTTGATGAGCAGTATATCTCTGTACTCGTGATTTGCGTTTTTTCCCCTCATTTCGCAACTGATTTTCCTCCTTTATTCTTCCTTTTAACCTCCTGTTTCACTTCCCAATTCTAGCTGCCTCCTGTCAGTCTCTTTCTCCTCTCTCCATCTGTTTCTGCATGCATCTCTTCAACTTAAGCTCTCACATTCCTCTCATCTGATTCAGTCTGTTCTCCCCTCTAGGAGGAAGAAGAACTGCGAGAGCTTGAGGTAGATTGATACATGTCTATTTTCCACTTTTTGTCTCTATTTTCCTTCTCTTTCTCTTTTTCTTTCCTCTCTTTTCTTTCTTCTAACTACACTTGATATCTGTTCTCTAGCACTTGGACCAAATTTAACATACAATACTTTTATACCAGATACATAAGTGATTCACTGAAGTCCCTCAGTGAATAATATATACAACATGACATAAATTTAGCTTTAGATAGTGTCTAAAAGGCATCAGTGCATCACAATGCATCGACCTGAGAATGACAATTTAATGTATTAATAATGAAATGTAAGAATTAATTCATTTATTATCCAATGTTGAATGGTTGAGCTATTTTTTTTTTATAAAGATATTAATTCCTTTTAATTAATTCTTTATAACTGTTTTCATTGTATTTTTTTGATCAAATAAATACAGCATTGGTTTCCATAAATTATGATTTATTGTAATTTTAAAAAATTTATATTTAACATTTTTCTGTAATTATTTTTCATTTATTTAATAAAGAGAAATACAGACCCACATTGAAACACTACCTCAAATTAAAGGAAATGTTACTGTTGAAAAAAAGAAAAAAAATATTGCAACAATACAACAAATTACATTAGAAGGTCACTAAACATTTTACTTATCTGTTATTTTTAGTTAAAGGTATATAATATGCATGTTTTTGTCATTTGTTTACTACATTTGTTTAGACACTGAAACATACATTATCAATAAATTAACAGCTTCTAAAAAAAGAAATGCTACTAAATACCCCAGACTGCACATTTGAATACTAATATTATCATGTTGTAAACGATGCAAGGAAATGATATGCCATGATCAGTGTTGAGGGTCAAATTGAAACCCACATCCTCCTCATAAGAACTACTACTCAGTGTGCTTAAATGTGCACTTACCACACGGCCACGACACTAGTAATATTTTTATTTTTGTGACATAAGCGTACACACACCAATTTTATTTTCCACATTCAGTTGCAGTAAACTCCTCTCCATGATCCTCACCTGCTCTCCCTTTTCTCCAGACATGCTGCATCAAGCTCTCCTCATCTCTCTCAGTTGTCTTTTCTTTTCTTCTCTTTTCTTTTCCAGTCATTCCATCCCTCACTTATGTTACAGGAGAATTTTTTTCCCCACTGGCTGTCACTTCTAGGATCTTTCTTTATTGTGGAAACACACACATATATATCCACTCAAACTCACTTCCACTGCTCATCCTCTTAGCACAGAGAACTATCTGGGTGTAGCATAACCTTCAGCCCCCCTAGTAGTTGATTCTTTCACTCAAATACATTGATGCATTCTTCTGTTTTAATACCAAATTCCTTTATCGCAGGAGGAAGAGGAACATGCCTCAGAGGTACTCTTGAACATTTTAGCTTGTTTTGAGCATGTTGTGGTCGGGGAAGGCCAGGGGCACCGGTGCATGTCACCAGTTTTGTTTGAAATCTTTCAGATTGACTAGATCAGTGGTTCTCAACCAGGGGTCCAGGGCCCACTAGGGGCCCTCAGCACATTTCCAAAGGGGTTGCAAGTGAGTAAAAAAATGCAACCCGGTTCCCTGAGAAGGGGAACGAGACGCTGCGTCTTGGTGTTGCATTGTGGGAAACATCATCAGCATGGCCGTTATCTGAAGCAAGTTTTACCACACGGCAATATTCATTGGTGTAACATTCATTATTCAGTTAGCAAACATACATTTTGTGATATACTCACAGCGAAGTTCTTTTTTTGTTCTTTGCTTAGTGGTAAAAAGATAGAGAGCTGAGAGCGGCGTTTAGATGAATATCAACAAAATTTGAGCAAATGTTGTTTCACGCGAGCAGTGCATGAGTGGACCGTTCGCTAGGGCCTCACTCCAAGTAATGCATTACTTTACTTATTACTTGAAAAAAGTAATCAGATTACGTAACTCATGCTACATGTAATGCGTTGATGATGCTATGGGTAACCAATACCCACTATATCATGCTGAAGGAATGCCTGCCTCACTAAGCTGTGAATATTCACAAACAAAGCGGGCAGAGCACTAAACGACTCTGAAACTCAGCTGGAGTCAAGAGTGCATCAACCTTATGTGACTTGCATAATACTATATAGTTGCGCTACTCCTTAAAGCCACTATCCACCGGCACTAGGGTAAAACTCCCAAGCTCCATAACATATTTACAAAGGAAGTCCAGGCTAGTCCAGGTATGCCTTACTAGCACCTCAGCAATATTGCTGGTGAAGGCTCTTGGGAAGCAGCCTACAAAAGCAGCGAGTTGCTAAAACCTCAGTAATTAGAACCTTAGCATAGACCAGGAGTGGACGACTACTTGCTTTTCTAAGATGTAGTAGTCTATCTCCATACTGCCCAAGGTACAACCTTATGTATTGCCATCCATCCAAGGGGCAGTATATGCCCCTACCACTATATACTATACACACAGGAGAGAAACAATGCCTTGCCAATGAACCACAAAGTGGTCTGGAATGGTTTAGACGGCAAGACTGCAGCCTTCAACGAAGATGCCTCACTCTGCTAGCCAGCGTCTCTTCTACAGGGGGCATCTTCATGTATCCCTGCTCGCTCAATCCTTCCACATTTGTGTAATTTGAATGTGGAAAAGGATTGATGTGTGTTGAATTCAGCTTCTTCCATGACCTCTCCACTTCAGTGTGAAGATCCAGAAGAAACGGCAGGCTCATGGAGGAGGGACGAACCAAACTCACCAGAAATCGCTCATTGAGTCCACTGCGAGCAACGTCCTGTCTCTGGCGCGACCAAGTCAAGTTCAACCTGGTCATGGTGCGGGCCATTACATCCAACAGTTCCTTGTTTGTGGGGTTGATGGAAGAAGCCAAAGAATTGGCTTCCTAATCAAGCAGATCACCCCAGCTAGCAACAAGGATTGAAAAAACTAAATCCCTTTCTCAAATTCTTCAGCCAGCTCAACCTGCGAGCCCCATGATCTCCATGTCACCGGCGGCAGCAGCAAGACCTGCAAGCAGGGTGCAGACTGCAGATGCTTGTCCCTCATCCCTCTAGAAGAGGGCCAAGCATGAGCAGAGCTTCCATACTGTGAACTTGTCACATTAAACGGATCCAGACCCCTCGAGCTCTCCCAAGTAAACAATGCAAAGATCATGGGTGTCTTCAGGTGTCATAAAACAAGGACAGGGAGGCACACACTTTCTACATTTCTGAATTTGCTGCTTTTTTCTCCATAGTTTCATCTTTGTTACAACGCGCTACAAACAAACAGCTCCTAAAGACAAAAAAGTTGATGACATGTAATTCAGGTGTTCTATTATAATCACTGGCGGCCCGTGTGTGACGCCATGGGACTGCTGGGGGTGGGGGGCTTCAAATATTGTCTTTGAGTCAGAAAGGGTGAGAACTACTGGTCTAGACACTTGCATCTGAAAAAGTTTTGCCTTTACATTTGTGTCATTGAATTGCTTGATTATTTTCTTACGGTTGCAGAGTTTAAAGCTGCTGCAAGCGATTCACTTTTGGAGTATCACACATAAAATGTCCCTGTTATTTGACAGGAGTCAGTGAAATAGGTACCACTAGCCGCGTTTCCACTGTCGGGCCAGGGCCGGGCCGTGCTAGTGCGTGCCAGGGCCAGTCGCGTTTCCACTGTCACTTCCGGGGCTTGATCGGGGCTTACTCAGGGCCAATGGCCAGGATTTCTGGCCCGTCGAATACCTTGGGCCAGAGCGGGCCAGCTCGGGCTAGAGGAGTGGTTACGAACAGAGGCGGAGTATACCTGAGTCGAGAGACGGCAGCGCCGGATGATTCTGTCAGCATTAAAGACTTTTAAAATAATTTAACTCGCGTTCATGTTTGAATGCCTTGTGTTTGTGATGCAAAAGACTATGCGCGCTAACCGTTACCATAGTAAACATAGTAAACGCTTGAAGATACGCATAGTAAAAAAACATACGCTTGAAGAAATCCGACCAATCATAAAGGCTATCACAGTCATGTTTTTATTTTATCTGTCAGTAGCCCACGTCTCGTCTCTTTATACCGGACTATCATAAAATAAAGCAACTTTTTTTTCGGGAGCTTCCTCTGTGCAGAAACGAGGACGTTATAAAATACATCGTTGCTGAACTTGCTAAGCTAAGCATTCAGTGAACAACGCTTCAAGTTCGGGAAAAAATTAAAAAGTTGTGGGCGCAGTACAAGGCGATTAAAACGCACAATGGACAAAGCGGTGCCCAGAGAAGGAACTTTCCATGGTTCGACTTGATGGACGGTGTGCTGGGTCACCGTCCATCTGTTAGTGGAGAGACAAGTCGGGACACTATGGCAGCCGCGGACGGTGAGTTAATACATGCTATCTTCTTAAAATCTAAGTTTTCTAACTTCCTGCCTGAATGAACATCATAATAGCGTGCCGCACGAGTGCTATTTTTAGACCGCAAGGCCGCGTGACGTCAGCAACGTAAACCGGAAGGGGGTCAACATAGAAGCGCGCTCGCTTATGATTCATGCTAGTACTGCTTGTTTTCTGCCGGTTATCCCTCAAATAAGAACATGCTGAGTAAACACTGCTGCTATGGAACTTGCAGAAACGACTCCAGACACTATGACCGTCCACATATGAAGGATGTATTCTTTATTCGTTTCCCGAATTACCCCCAACAACTGTCAGACGTAAGACAACCAGAGGACAAAGTATATATGACAGACAGGACATAGGGTGGTATAAGATAGCTTGTTGAAACTGCAAAATGTCACTGTCAGTGGCGTAAGGCGATGTTTTTTAGGGGAGAAATTCTGTCGATAACAATCTAACGTTACCTCTGGATCAGGTCGTCTCTTTTTCCCGTCTTTTTCAGCCCTCTACACTCAAGCCATCTCTTCAATTGAATATTTGTATGTTCTTCTACTTCTATACCAGTGAATTTGGCACCGGGGACATCATTCTCGGACAGAGTTAGCAGGTTTAGCTCAGTAGACATCTCGTCCGTAAACTGTTTACATGCGTCTAGCATGAGTGACACGCGCGAGTTTGACCCCCCTAGCAACCGTCGCTAGCTTAATGAATATTACTGAGAAAAGGTGACGTATATCGTGCGGTACGCTATTCCCGCTGAAATGGGTGGGGTTGTATGACGTTTGATCCAGGAAGGCGTGTTAAGGGCGGGGTTTAGGGCAGCGCTGCAGGGCTAATTGCCCGGCAGTGGAAACGCAAGCCCGGTGCTTGAGGCCCGAGGCCACTGGCCCGGCTCGGCTCGCTGTTAGCCCTAGCCCGGCCTTGGCCCGACAGTGGAAACGCGGCTACTGGTGTGCGGCAGGGACACAGGGAGAGCCGTGGGAGCGGAGCAAGGCCGGAGCAAGGCCAGTGACGAGGCCTCTGCTCCCACAGCTCTCAGCCCTACTCCACAGTGCCCTAAATAGTTTGTTTGTTGTTTGTTCTGCTCATATGTCACTCTTTTATAGCTCAGGAGTGTTCTCACATTTCTTTAAAATATAAAACGTGGCTCAGAAATTTCTCTTAAATTCCTTAGGAGAAAAAAAAAAACACAAGTGAACTTGGCCAACATCGCTTACACCAGCTTTATCTTGATCAAACAAAAACCACAAAATAAGATACATTTTATATTTTTATTGAACACTTTAACAGTTTAACATGTTTGCAATTGTTGGGTCATTGTGTTCAATAAAGACAAAAAGTATTTATTCTAGACTTTGTTTTTTATTAGATGTACTAACTAACATATTTATGAACCTTGTTTTGTCACTTTATTTGTTACAGTATTGTAACATATTATTTAAAATTTCTAAAGTTATCAGATCTTTGTCATTTATTTAGTTTTTTTTTTTAATGCTATGGGAACACCCTCTAGGTCAAATACAGGACAATTGTCTAAAGCCTTTAAAGAATCATGCCAATTGTTTGGCTGATGGCACTTGCATCATCCATCACCTGTGCCTCAAAAGGACATGTTTGCAATAATGGAAACAAAAGCAGGACTAAGAAGTACTCTCAGAATCTCGTTCCCTTCTCAGGGAACCAAGTTTATATATATAAGTGAGATGTTCCCCTTCATAGGTTTATTCTGTAAGTTCTTCCATCTCTGTAAGACAACAGAAAATCCCATGAAGCAGAAAGGCCTTAGCCATCTCGGCCCACGGATAAAGCAGGAAATCAAAGAATGTCTCTGACAGAAACACCCAGCATGGAACATGTTCAGCAGCAATTGCAGCTACATGTACCCCGAGTGTAGCCGGAAACAAACACATTTGAAGGAATGCCAGCGCTGATCTAATAGGGCAGTGGACTGGGTCCAACTTTCCAAGGTTCCACATCTCTGGATGAAGCTGCCGAATTGATCCTGAGAAAGTAGGTCCAATTGGACTGGAATCTTCCAAGAAGAACCCTCCAAAGCCCAGGACACACCAAACCAACGCCAAAGAACTAGCGCTGATGAAAGCCGACTGTGTTGTCGCGTCGCCTGCGTTGGGGGAAAAAAGCTGCACCTGAACACACCGAGCGAACTATAGCCGGCTGTCAGTCATGCACGTTCTGCGCCTGCGTGGAAATGAGACAACTGTCTATTTCTGAAGATATATTCATCTATATTCGTCATTCAAAAAGGGAAACCGACGCTGCAGGCTGCAGATACACAAACCATAAACAAAGCTGTGCGTGCTTATCTTTTTTAATATCAGTCCTGCTAAACACTTTCTTTATTCCACTCCGCTCATGTTAATATTGAAATATTCCCCAAGGAACACTCAGGTAAAAGATGACGTAACATTAGAACAGCCTTCTATCTGTACCGTTTTGACTTCTTTGCTCACTGTTTTGCTATCATTCTCGTGCACTGACTCGTTCACTAAGTTGAACAGCCAATCAGAGTTCTCTCTATCATCGACGGCCCGACACCGATTCAACATGTCGAATCGGCCGGAAAAAAGCAGACGAGGACCAATTTCAGCTGACTGTGTGAAACCGTGCAGAACACACTGAGAAAACTTAGTCGCCGACGCACAGGCTTGGTGTGTCCCGGGCTTAAAAGAGATATCAGATCCAAAAACAAAACCTAGGTTGGTGACTCAACAACAGACATTTCTGTTTTCCCTTATCCTCAAAAGGTCCGCTAAGAGCAGTCAAATCGGCAGGAAAACATACTTGCTGGTTCTGGGCTACCTTTGCATTACTAGGGAACAGAGAGAAGAGGACACTGGGTGGTTTCACTGGACGGAAACAGATCCACCTTCGCCCATCCGAACCTTTTGCCAGATCACACTCACCACTTCAGGGTGTAACCTCCACTCTCCGGGCCTCAACCCATGCCTCGAGAGTGGAACGTACATCGATAATCTCTACAGGGCGTGAGAACGTATTCCCCCTTGATGATTCGGATAAGAGATCACTGATAACACAGGTCTGTTCTTATCAACATGCGTCAACCCCGAAAGTCCAGAAGGAATTGTTTCAATGCAGAAATACCACCAATATCTCCAGGCTATTCAAATATGCTGTGATCATCTTCATCATCATTATTCCTTTACATGAAAGAGATTTGCATCGCAAGCATCTGGGTCATATGTTTAATCTGACTAACATAACGCTCCTCTGCTGCCACCACGCAATCCAGAAACATTAGCTTGACATCAGAGTCAAGGCGTCTAGCTCACGTGTGCCTCGATGGGCTTCAGACAATCCTCACACCTGGAGGGTGTTCCCACTACTGACACAGCATCGAGTGACCTATGAAAGGGAAAGTTAGTTGGTGCAAATCTAAGTAAAGGGGAATTCAAGAACAATTAATAATAATGCAACATTACAATGTCATCATATATCCAGATATGGATATTATCCACTGGTTGTAGCCAAATGAGTCCTGAGTCCTGCACTTGTCTTTTTTATGGAATATGCTCCAGGGTGGAGAAAATACATTGTTCAATGTGCACCAAAGAGTTTAATGAAGCATTGTAAACATGATGTTGATGCATAGAGAAAAAAATCTGACGTTTAACAAGACCATCAGCATGCAATACACGTTGGTTTTATAAATGTTGTATTGAAAAAAGCAGGACATGGACTCTTCTCCTTTAGGGTGGCATGGTTGACATTCAGATGGGAATAAGATGCAGTGAATGGTGTTTTGGTGTGGTGTAAAAAAAAATGCTGTGAAAAATGTTCCTGTTATCTCAGCATTGGGTCTGAGTGTATTTTCACTGTCATAACTCTTCAGTGAGAGAGAATGTTAAAAAGGCTATGAAGCAGAGTGGTACCGTGGTAGGCCACACAATGCAAGTCCGAAGGGAATATTCCAAGTTTAGAACAACTCCGGCTCAGTCAACAACATCCAAGAACCCTTCTGCTTTCAAACTCTGGAATGCCTTGCTTCTTAGATTTCTATTGTAATATTAATGCATACAGTATTTGTTTAGTTTTACAAACTGAGGGACACATTAAAATTATTGTCTGGTATTCAGGATACTTTATAATATTTTAAAAAGACAACAAAAACAGCAAAACTTGTCTTGAAGAAATAGTTTCTTCATAGATTGGTATAGCGTTTGACTGATCCAATATGCTGATGCTGCTTAAAGACAACTTAATTAATAAACTAATCGATAGGCTACACTTTTCAGGTTGATTCATAATTCAGGTACAGTATAACGATTTTGTGCAGATTTGTATTGTTTTCCTCTAAGAGCCAGGCCGCACAAAAATGATTAATAAAACCGAATAATAATGATAAATAATGAAAAATAGAATAGAATTATGGCCAAACAAATTATACAGGAGGCATTTATAGCATCTAGGAACAATATGCTGTTAACTGTGTGATTGCTGTCATTCACAGGAAGACTAGTGTTCTGAAACTGAGGATTTTGGACCTGGATTTTCCCACACAGGTAATACATGTCTTTCGTCTTCTCTGCCACTTGGTGGCGCTGTAGGATACAATTTGCTTGCTTTTGTCCAGGACTAAAGATATTTGTGTGCCTGGTGAACCAAAGACTGTTGAGTGCTTAAAAGAAAGATCCTGCCGGCAATGTTATCTTAAATCATATTGGCTTAAATTGACTTTCTGTGTTTGTTGCATTTGTTTATAAGCATGTTTAAAATGTATCGTTGATATTTAATTACCTCACAGTTTTAAAAGTCATGAGGAATATATTTTTCTTTATTCTTTATCTGTTTAAGATAAAAGATTTCATTGTACTATGAAAAGATACTGTAATTTTTAAAGTTTAAATACTAAGCATGCCTTGTTTCACAGAGAGATGTTAGATTAAGCCAGGATTAAGCTTTAGTTCATTTAGGGCATTTAAGTAGCTTTTATAAACGTGCCTTGGAGTAAAACATTACTGGTGTAGTAATATTGCAAGTTGCTTTCAGTTAAAACAGCTCAAACATGTCTTTTAGCCTGGGACTATTTTAAGCCTCGCCTGTGAAAAGGGGGGATTAACTCGTACAATTCAGTGTTCAGAAACGTGGCCCTCCCAGTCACAGTGACTAACATCAGCAGGATAGATGATTTTATTTCTTCTGGTGTATAACACCAGAAAATCTATTGACAAAAGACCCGTCAAAGTTAATCAAAGTACCGCTGTTCATTTCACATGGAAAGAGTTTCTTAAAGGAACAACAGCAACATTGGGCTGGTTAATTTTCTAAAAGAGAAAAACTGCTTTATTTTAAACAACAAAACAATTTTTTTTTACTAATGTTACAAAAGGACCCCAGAAAGTAAATAGTAATATACAGTTATAGAGATAATTTACATTTTGCCAGTCATTGTCTGAAAATAAACCACTAGATCAGGACTCTGAACCAAAGCAAAGGGATTTATTTTGTGATTATGACTGGCTTGGTTGTACATCATCTCACTTATTGATATGTAATATTAAAACTACAACAGTAATATTTATTTGAGTTAATGTCTTACTGTCTCGAGTCGCAAGGTGGCACCAAATGTAACCAGTATGAAAAGAAAGAGAACACGGAGTGGCATTGCTGTCAGGTGGTCAAACACAGTTATAGGAGAAATGTACTTTTGTCAAATAAGTTTTTATCCAAATTAAATCTGATACTCAACGATTAATTAGTTATTTTCTCATTATAATCATAACTTATCATAATATGATAAATTACTACATATATTTATGTATTGAATATAAATTATATCGTTTATTATTATATACATTTTTACAAAAGAAAAAGATTGTACAAATGACCAAAAAATACATGTACAGTAATGCCCTTATAATGAATACCTAGCAGGCAAGTGAGATGAACCATTGACTGTAAAGTCAAGAATGACAAAGGTTTAACTATAAATATTAAATACTTTTGCACAAATAATTTAACATGACATGTTTTGATGAATAGTTCATGTGATATATAGTGATGAAATTAATAAGATGTAATATGACAAGTAGAAAACTAAAAAAATCTTTTAAACAACAGTTTAACTGCACATTGGGATACACTGTGATTTGGGAAAGCAATAATACTTGCTGATCAATTTAAGTGCTCACATAAACTTGAAATATGAAATATTTAATTTGATCTATATTTCTGCCATGCACTGTCCATGGTCATTATATATTATTTAATAGGTCAGTGAATAAATGCATGGATCAGCATTTGAATGTTAAGCATGGTCAAGTCAATTCATCTTTATGTATATAGTGCATTACAGATTGTTTCAAAGCAGCTTTACAGAGATAACAGGAAAATAATGATTCAGTCAATGATGCAAACAGAGTTCAATTCGGCTGTAAAGCAGCTCTAAAAATACAATAGTAAACAGTCATTGTTGAAGCTGAAGTCAGTTCAGTGTTGATTCAGTTTGGTTCAATAACTGTGTAAAGTTCATTAATTATGCAATGAGCTCAATTAATATATAAAGCAGCCCAGTTCAGTTCTCATCCAATAGTGTCAGTCAAATAAATAACATTGTTGAATATTAAGTGTCCCCAGCTTAGCAAGCCAGAGTCTACAGTGGCAAAGAACCCAAACTCCATCAGCTGACAGAAATGGTGGGAAAAGAATGAACCAACATGTTGTGATTATGATTCCAGGCTGCATCACAAGTCAGATTGTGGATTGGTATCATTCAGAATATCAGAATATTGTTGGTCTGGAATTAATCTTGTTGCATTGAGGGTCCAGGGTTCTAGCCTGCAATAAAATAACCTCATTTTAGTAAATGAAAAGCACATCAGCTTTAGTGCGTCGGCACATTTGTGTGCATGTTGTTTTGTGATCTCATAGGTACAGATAGATACATCAGAGCTGTACGGGAGAGGATATTGCTGCTGTCACTCTCGGACACACTCAGCAAAACATAAAAAATGACACAAACTAATGAAATGAAAACTAAAATTGGAGATGTTTCCTGCTTATTAGAAGATGCACCCTGCCGCCAAGCTATTTCATAAAGAGATGGGGACAAAATTGGCCATGGCAATAAGTTGTGGGTACAATTCTTGGTCACCAAACAACGCCTGTGCTTCAAACGCTCTTATTTTAAGCATCAAGTCAAGTTAAAGTATTTGCATAGCACTTTCCATAATACACATTGCTTCAAAGCAGCTTTACAGAAAATCTGGATTTTAATGTTTATAATATCTTAATATCGTAAACTACATGTGACCCTGGATCACAAAACCAGTCACATGGGTATATTTGTGGCAATAGCCAACAATACATTGTATGGGGCAAAATTATCGATTTTTTTTATGCCAAAAATCATTAGGATATTAAGTAAAGATCATGTTCCATGAAGACATTTTGTAAATTCGCTACCATAAATATATAAAACATTTATTTTGTGAGTGAATGCAGCACAATCGCGAATATAAATGGACAACTTTAAAGGCGATTTTCTCAATGTTTCGATTTGTTTGCACCCTCAGATTCCAGATTTTCAAATAGTTGAATCTCTGCCAAGTATTGTCATATCCTAACAAACCATACATCAATTGAAAGCTTATTCGTTCAGTTTTCAGATGATGTATAAATCTACATTTTAAAAAAATTGACCCATGTGACTGCTTTTGTGGTCCAGGGTCACACATAAGCAATCAAGCAGTTTAAATATGCTGTACGTTAATGTACTGTATGTATGCAAATAAAGTTGGAATGAAAACCTAGGTGATATATAATTACATTAGCGATGAAATAAATCAAAGAGTTTTGCTATATAGTATATACGGTATCACTTTATGTGACTACTGTGGATAAAGTATATTATATATATGTGTTGAACTTTATATAGAGAGCTTTGCGGCGATAAAACAATTACTAAACAATCACATATCCAAGATTTCCTTTTTAATATAGTATAGGATGTCCAATATATCCAACTGTAACCAAGTTTAGGGAAGAAGAAGGCGGGAACCGGTGAACGTTTAACGTAATTTTAAAGACAAAATAATCAAACAACAAAACAAAAGTAAAGCGTATAAACATAAAACAACAACATTAAATCCAGGCCCGGTCCTCTCCTTAGTCACTCTTCCTTTCATCGTTCTGGAGCTCCTCCGTGGGACTCGAGACCGGTGTCATTCACCGGCTCATTAACACTCGCACCACTGGCCTCGCTCCCTTCCCACGGCTCGCGGCCCCGCCTTGCTTGCCACACCTACTTGGCCGTTAAAGGTATAGCGGAGGATTTTTTACTTCCGGGTGGATCACCTATACTATTGGTCCTCCTAATTGTCAATCATTATGGTGAATCAATCAAACTTATTCAAAAAGTGGAGAGGGCGGGTCTTATCTAAAATTCGGAAAGATCCTCCACTATACCTTTAATATAGTTTACATTTTTCAATCATATAACTGTCAAGCAGTTTGGATTTGCTGTATAGTACATACTGCCTAACGTGAGTGTACTGTATGTATCCAGGTTGAATATACTTTTATTAGTATAATTAAGTTGTTAATTATGTGGTGTTATGTCCCAGACAGCAACATAGTGTCGGCCCAGATCCGGTTCACATCTGGTACATGTGGATTCAACGCACACGTGGGCCGGATCTGAGCCGACACTATGGTGCTGTCTGGGGTGGTTATGTGGTGCTATTGAGAATTATAAAACCTGTAAGGTGCCTAATTAACAAGCCTTATTACTATTAAGCATATTACTATAAACATATTTTCCATTTTGTTTTTTGCTATTTTTCATTTTCTTTGTGGAAATCAACAGCATGACAAATAAGTGGGAGGGGGATCATGATGTTGACGAGCAACCTTTGCTGCTTCACATTTATGAACGCACAGCCCTTATTATGTGCTTTACCTTCCAGCTTGAAGTTCCCTGGAGCCATCCAAAATCCCCCACAAACACCTTCACCGAAGCGTTATTCAAGCCAAATGTGACACCACTGCACTGGAGAACATGCACTCAGGACCCCGGCTTCAAGCTCCCCATGAATGCTGTGCCTTATCCCATTACTGATGAGGCTGCAAAATGCCTTTGTATGCTTTTATTGCTTAACTGGCGAGTTTCAAGTGAATTTTAAAGGGATGTCTTTTTTCTTACTGTACATATAGAAGATAGCTATTTCTATAACCTTTAAACTAACATTTTGTGACTTTGTTCTATAGAATCCCAAATAGTTGTGCTGAACCATTTAAATGTGCCAAACCAATACTTGCAATAACTGTTAGTGTTGTGAAATACAGTCAAACTTTGGACACACTTTGCTACAATGCTAAATGCTAATTATAAAATCAAACCGTTGCAAATTCATAGGCTTTATCAACTTCTAGACGGTAGGAGAAAACTTGTTTGCTGTGCGTTCGATCAAATTCATCAGTCACTTAACCAAGCTAGCTCTGTAAGATAACATTTTGTAGCTGCTAACATTTGCACTTAGCCAAGCTAGCCGTAAGATAACATTTTGTAGATGCTAACATTTGCACTTAGCCAAGCTAGCCGTAAGATAACATTTTGTAGATGCTAACATTTGCACTTAGCCAAGCTAGCCGTAAATAAATGCTAAAATCTGCACTTAGCCAAGCTAGCCGTAAGATAACATTTTGTAGATGCTAACATTTGCAGGTACTTGATATCCCATTATCCCCAAAAACTGAATAAAACTGTGCAAGGCAAAAGAAAACTGATCCAAAAGACAATAAATATGGTTCATGAATATGAACATTGACTATAGTTTGTTTTGCTAATGGCATGAAAGAGAATTCAATTTAAAAAGGCAATATTGTCAATATTATTTTTCAGCATAAGTCAATAATTTTGCATATTGTTGGGTCTGTACAGCTCATGGTAAAATAAATGTCATTCTTAAAGTATGATTGGAAATTGCCAAACAGTTTTAGCTTATTGAATATGAAATTAGGGCTAAGAATATTTAAGTATATTTTAAATTACAATTTAAAAGTTGGGCCCTCGGGCAAAAAAAAAAAAAAAAAGTTTATAAACCACTGAGTTAAAATATAATAGTTTTGATTTGTTTAATATTTTCGGTCACTACATAATTGGCATGCTTCTTTTTCTGTCATCATCCTGAAATATGGAAAATATTAGTAGTAATAAAGACAAGAGTAGGTGTGTCCAAAACTTAGTTAAGTGTACATGTATACATACTTCATTGGGGCAAAATTAGACTTAACAAAATGCTTCAAAGTTGGTTACAACCACAGTTGAAGTTAAAATTAGACAATAACACTGTAAAAGGGCATAAGTCATAATTCCCTCCCTTTTCAGTCTATTGTGTCTGATTTCAGTCCGAATGTGTGACGTCAATTCCTGCGGGAAGCCGTTCTCTGTAGTCGTTCGGCAGTTCTAATGCACTTTGTATGTAGACAGAAGTGAATGGTTGGAAATACCCTTCTTTAACATTAAAGAGTGAGTTATAAAGGCGCTGTCTGCTTCATTATGTTCTATTCTTGACACATTGTGTGTATTTAAAGAGCAGAAATGTTCAACCAGGGTGGTGCCAATTCAATAAACAGGATGTGAATTTAAAAAGAGATTCCCTAGAGATAGTGAATGGAAGACAAGGAGGTTTTCTCATGCTCACATTTGACTTAACAATAGCAGCAAATTGAAGATGTTATTTTAGGCCGTCACTGTAATATTCACAGCAGCCTGTGAGTCACTGGTGAAGATTTGCAGTGGTCAGTTCAAGGCTAAAAAGGCTGTTTTGCTTTCAGTAATATTTAACTCGCTAGTTTTGGCCACATCCCACAGTTCCACACAATCTGCTACTATATTGACTGTGGGAAACGTGATCTCTGTATGAAACAAGCTCTCTGGAATACTGTATGACACATCCCGGGAGACGTAAGGTAAGAATACAGCAGCAGGATTTGTTATTCAGTAATTCAATAAATCCTTTGATAAGTATTTTATAAGTTGGACAAATGTGGGTCACAGGTGTAAGCCATTTCAATATTTTAAGGTTAAACAATCTCTTGTTCATGTGTTTTCATGATTTAGAGTTACAGTGTTAGCAGACTCATGCACTATAATGTGGGAAAAGGTTCAACATCTCACATTTAGTTTGTTTTTATTCTCTCTCTCTCTTTTTTTCTTTTTTTTTTCTTTTTTTTTTTACAGCAACAAGCATATAAATTGTATTCGGGTGAATCTTACAAAACCAGTTAAGAACATGACCATAATTTAACAAAAAAAACAAAAAAAAAGAAGAATTTATATTTTGCACAAAGAAATCAGACTAATTTGATTTGTATTATTTTATTATTTTCATCACAATTACACACATTTTCCCTACATGTCTTGTTACCGTAAAATGTAAAAGTTGAAATAATTTTTTATTATACTTTATTTATTAATGTCAATATATACATTTATATGGATTTTGAAGGGAAAGTGTATATTTAGGCCCTATAACTGGCCATCATTTCTCAGTTAAATCACCTTTTGCTTGAGGTCCTACAGCATGAATATATATATATATATATATATATATATATATATATATATATACATACATATATTCAAATATTCAAATATTTCACATTCAGCATGTGTGAATCATAATAATAATAATAGTTCCATATATCACCTTAGCACTTTTTAAGACCTAATATAAAATATTTTAAAATATATATTAAACATATGTACAGAAAAAATATTAAATATATAAATGTATATTTCCATAAGAATATATAATTCAATTCAATTAATTTGATGTATTTAAATAGACTGCATTTCACAACACTTTAATGTACGGTATTTTATTTAAGTGTTACTGCAACATTAACAGTGTGTGGCTCATGTTGTAAATAAGGTAAAAAGTCACTACAATTTTATTTTTTGTAGGAATTGCAAATATTTTCTCCACCGTGTCCTTGCTGTGCAGAACAATGGCCTGACTGTTTCTCTGGCAATATG
>NC_138733.1:35998493-36135364 GCF_965113295.1 Leuciscus leuciscus
CATCCATCCATCCAACCAACCATTTATCTATACAAACATTCATCCATCCATCTACAAGGTTATTTTTCTAAAACAAAACATTGAACAAATTATACTTTCCCACCTGAGGCCCAAAGTACCAGTGTTATACTGTAACTGCCATAGACGCTGGGTGTAAACCATAGAAGAATGTGCCACCATCAAATGACCAAATTTGAAAGGTGAGACTTTGTTTCATATCAAAAGTAACCTGGTCTGTCCTGTCTGTCAGCGCGTTGTCAGTGTCCTCTCTGCTCCGCGATGTATTTTTCAATGCGTGAGAACATGGTGTGGCGTGAGAGCAGCGTGGCTTGTCGGACATAGCAACAGTAACTAAAGGGGGCGGGTCTTTGCGAACGGTCAATTGTGTTTAACAAACACACTGTCACAGCAGCCAAAAAGACAAAATATATAATAGAGTTAAGAGCCCAACTAATGGAAACACTAATCACTGTTATGGTGACTTCAATTGAAACACATTAGAGTTAAACCTCTGTTAATTCTCAATAACAACTTATGTAGACGTCTGACAGAAATAAAGTAAATCTGGTTATTAATAAGTGAAGCTGGTAATGCTGTTTGTGGAGTTGTTTAATCCTCCTCTGCTGACATCTTCAGAGGTTTAATGTCTTCTTTTATCTTCAGTTGATTTCATCTAAGGCTGTGGCTGAAGTCAGTCGTAGTTCTTGTGTTTCTGCTCGTCTCTTTTTCTGTTCTCTTCTTTCCTTCAGTGATTCTGCTTGTTAACAGGCTTATTAAGGCTGAGATGACTCCATATTTAATATACACTGATTTTATGGCTCAGATACGGTCCAGTTCTGGTTTATTTCTTTGCTCTTGGGCGACACATAGCATTGCTATGGCCTGCTTGTGGCCCAGATCTGGCAAACAGGAGTGGTCCGCCCAAGAGCCGTCATTCCACACTGCATGTGGGCCAGATCATCATTCCACATGTGCCAGATGTGGGCCGGATCTGGGAAGACACAATGTTGCTATATGGGTAGTCATGTGGATAATGACACCATTCCCTGAAAATTACTTGTGTATCAACAAGAATAAAAATACCTATCGCTAAAAATATGTACAAATCTCCAGCAACTCTTTTGCTCCATAATGATTATGAATTGAAGATATTCTTGTTCACACATTGGCTATGTGCTGATATAAAGGCCAGATCCTTCTGAATGCAGAGAAGCTGTCATTTTTTTTATACGAGATGGCTGATTTGGGAGTGAGCATCGACTAAGGTGTTTTTCATGCAGGGGAATTCATTCGCTGCTGGCTGAAGTGAAGACTGCTGCTCTGGCAGTTTTGACGGAGCATATGACATTGTCGATGCCAGAGCAAAGGCTCTTGGGATGGGAATCGATTGGGGACCATTAAAAATACCTGCTGCAAAGCCACTCAACCAGGCGGTAAACAGAGACAGAAAGCACTGCTCGACTCTAATCTTAGATTCAGGAGCCATCAGAGCCCATCTGGTCCACACATTTCTCACCCTGACTTGTCATTCTAATGGGAACCAAAAATGAAAGTCATATTGCTTCTTACTGCAGAAACTGACTAATATTCTCAGTTCTTATAAGGTCTTTAATAAAAATTAATAATTATTATATTATATTATATTATATTATATTATGTTATATTATATTATGAATACACTAGAAAAAGTTTTATTTAAGCTGTAGTTTGTTTCAGTAAAAATATCAAAACATCCTAAACAAAGATGTTATAGGACAATTATAGTTAACTAAAACTGTCTAATACCATTTAAAAATTCTCGAAATAAAACAAACGTTAACTAAAACAAAATAACTAAACCTATTTCAGCTAGTTTCTCATTTTATTGATGACTTTGTGTGTCACGTCTGTTCTGGATTTGAGTTTTGCTTGAGTTGTGTTCTTGTTTGATTTGCACTGTTCCTGTTCAGATTCCTTTGTCCCCATTCATTGGTTATCATGGTTTTTTATTTGCCCTCCTGTGTCACACCTGTGTCTAGTTAATAATTAGTCCCTCGTCTTTCTCAGCCTTTCTTTGTCATGTCTCGTCAATACTTTGGTGGTTGTTCTGTGCATCTTGTTTTGTTTTCTAGAGGATAAAGCACATTATAAGCATGAACTTGTGGGAATGAGTATAGTTATGTGCAATACCCTCAATCCTGTGCTAAAATTCAGGCCCTAAGTAGACAATATATGCATTCATAATATATTCAGGATTTTTAAATATAAATTCTGACTTATATCTATATATTCAGGATTTACATTGATATATTCAGAATTATAACTACATATTCAGACTTCATATAATTATTTCCTGTTTGGCCCTTCATTATGTAAACTTCCTTATATATATATATATATATATATTTACACAGTCAATTAGTCAGGCCAATTAGTAAATTTGGACGATATTTGCCCAAAAATCTGGCATCATATTTGGCAGGCTTTTTGTTGCTAGGACCCCAAATATCTTATATATTTATAATATGCTTTAAGACAAACCATGTGTAAATTCATAAGTCGACACCATTGCTGAGTATTTTCTCCTTAAAACTGCAGTGAGACAGTCTCAAAAACACGGTTTGAAATCGCTGGTGTTTCTGACGTCACAAACTACCTTGTAACCAATGAGATCAACGTGTAATCGTCAACGAGAGGATCTTTGAGCTGGTGTGAGTGAGTGGAGGCGGGGCTCATTTGCATATTCGTAGAACTGCGTATACTAAATGAGGCAAGGGTGTAGAGTTACAATCAAGTTTTTTTTAAAGAATTTTCTACAATCAAGAAAAAACGTTTCAATATATCATTTTAGTGATCAAAGATGAGTTTTAAGGGATACAATAATTTACTACAGGGGGACTTTAAAATCATAAATGGATGCAGCCTTATTGGGACATTACTTGTCCCTTCCCTAATTTTTTTTTCTTTTTTTTTTCAGTTCTTATTCAGAAGGTGCAGGTGTTTCTGTAGAACTCCAGGATTTATTTTCATAAGCCTGTCTGTAATAAACTGGCCTATCAGATCTCTTTTAGACAGCTAAAAGTCCTATGTTCCTCAGTATTCCTATTCCATAGATAAAACACGTCAATCTACAGATACATTACCAAATCAATCACTTTTTAAGACCTAACTGGATTTATTCCTCAATAATTAATCTATTCTATGACTGCTACTAAACCACAGCTCAGCTAAAAGCTAAAGAAATGACCTGAGACTCTCTCTATATTATGGAGTAATCCCATTCATCACTAAGATCACAAATTTGACTTGGTATATGTGCCTATTAACAGTCGTGTGTGTTTAATAGAGCCGTTCCATGTGGATGTGGGGCGAGTCTGTGACTAACAGTGCTTTGGAATTAATTGGGCGTCTTGGCATTCATTTTCAGTTAGCAGTCAGCATCTCTCGCAGTGATTTGTGATACACTGGGTCAGACGTACAGTTGAAGGGCGCCCACAAATCTTCAGGGAACCACAAATCCTCTTCACTCCTTTCATTACAAAAGGCTCCCATTCATTTGCATGTGCTGGACTAAACGCAATAGCGGTTTCTCATCAAGACAAACAGACCGGCCCACGTGTGATTGGGCATGTGTGCAGAGATTCACAATCGTCATTGTTTTTGCCTTCAATTACTGTATTGACTTTTACTGATGTGGACGCCAAGTGAAAAAATACCCAAAATACCATTTGTGAACATAGTATACTATGTTTTTATGTTGTAACTTTAGAAGTATACCTTCCCTGTTTTGTTCAAAGTTTTGCTAACCTTCAATTTGATAATTTTGCAAACATTATGGGAATTTTACTTATGAATGTTATCTGAAATCGCCACCTTGTAAAATAGTAAAGTTTTTATTCTCTGTTAAAAATTTGAGTGGGAAATTACAGTATATTCCATGTTAATAATTGCATTACTTTCACAGTAATTTCTCAGTAGGACTTATTTTGTATCTAACGGCACTCTTGGAAATTTCTTGTAAAATCTACAACATCATACTGAATACATTATGTTGTGGAGTTTAATGTCACACCATTCAAAGCTAAATCTCAGCAGCTGCTTTACTATTGATAAATATCCCTACAAAACAATTATGAATTTTGGTAAATCTTTATGCTGAAATAACGCTAATAATAGTATACTTTGACTACCTTAAAGTCAGCCAATTAGCTTATTCTATATTATATCTTGTCATTGTTTTAACAAATGTTTCTTCTGACTTGGCTAGATCAGAAATTTTTATATGAATATGAATATACAAGGTGCAAGATCCCACGCTAATGTAACACTGATCACCATCATGGTGACTTCAAAACAATTACTGTACTAAACAATATAATTTCTTAAAGTGGGATCATGGTTAAAGATAATTCACAGTAAAACAAGAGCAGTAAATGTCTGTGATGTCAGCATCATTTTGCTGTTGATTAACAGTAATTCGTAAGAAAATTACCCAGCATGCATTAATTTCACTGTGCATTTCTTAGTAAAAAACGTTTTTTTTTTTACAGTTGTAACCTGTTATGACCTCAAAACTATTTTACCATAGTGTGTTAATACATTTTGGTGTTTGCATCACATAACCAGCTCCATTTGTATGGCTTTTCTGCCATAGTAATCTTATAAGTATGAGTCATGATAAAAGAAACATTAACACTAATGTTCAGGTGTATGTTATTCATAACACGATAAAGCATTAACCTTTTATACCATGATACAACAATCTAATACCCAGACAGCAACATAGTGTCGGCCCAGATCCGGTACCTGTTGAATCCACATGTACCAGATGTGGAAAATATAAGCCATTTTTGCGTATGTTGCAGACATTGCGGGTGGTTGCCAGGGTGTTGCTAAGGTGATCTGTGGGTTTTTTAGCATGTTGCTAGGGTGCTCAGGGAGTTGGCAGGTTGTCCAAATCAAAAGAGCCCACCCACAAGTCTCTGATATTCTCGTCCGTAGTTTGGGTTCTCCTTCAATGTAAGTATGGGATATTTTTTGCCGTTTTTATCATCCACACATGTCCTATGAGTCCTAGGACATAATACTGGGACACATTCATTCTAATCTTGAATACTATTTAGGATGGATTGTATGAGAACTGGGACGTAGCCCATCTCTTATTCATATTCACTTTCGTTATGACTTTCCTCAATAGATTAGCTTGGCAAGAGAATCAGGCTTAGGACGTAAATCAGGAAGGGCAAACGTGTGTCAGCCTTTCGGACTCAGGATTGCTCACAAAGCTTTTCATTAGAGGCATGGCCAGCCATACTTCTTCCAGATTAAACGCTGTCTCATAGACAGTAATTTTCCCTGCCTGGCCCTCCTGCTGAAAAAAAAAAAAAAATCACCCAGTTGACACGGGATGAATGGCTCTGCTTTCAAATTACACCGTCAAGACCAGACACAGACTCAGCGGAAGATATTTATGTAACTCTTATTGTTATCAAAAAAAAACAAAAAAAAAACATTATTAAAATATTCAGTCTGTAACTTGAACTTGATAATGATTTCATTTCAGTATAACTTACTGACACATAACTCACACACTTTTTGTGCTATGGATGTGACTGTCTGATCAGCCTGGTGTCACTGTTTGGGCCTAAAACGAACTTTTTGCCACACCTGCCAATGGCCGGTGACTTAAGAAAATGTATCGGCCATAAATATTTTTTTTACTGGCCATAAAACTGTTTTTGCAAAGACGACTTGGGTTACTTGGCTGTAGCCCTGTTCCCTGAAAAAGCGGGAACGAGATGCTGCGCTTGATTTAAAAACATTTTCGTTTGACCAGTTGTGAAGACGTGTGGCAAACACGCCAAGAATTTGGCTTAAATAACCTCTGAAGATGATGTCAAGTCAAGTCAAGTCAAGTCAAGTCAAGTCAAGTCACCTTCATTTATATAAGACGTTTTCCCATAGCGCTTAAGGCCACGTCTACATTAATCCGGATACATTTGAAAACGGCGTTTTCGTTTATAAACGCTCTCCGTCCACACTAGCGTTTTCAGGTGTTTTCGGACGTTTCAGTGTGGATGAGAAACTTTCAAAAAACGCCTGAAATTGCTAAATTCACCTTTACTGCGCATGCGTAAAACCCCACAAAAGATCACAGATATGATTCAGATGGAAAAATAAATAATGAAGTTATCGCGCAATTCTTCTGACAGGATAATTTTGTTCAGTAAAATATCTCACCATTCACTGATGCGGTCCAGGTCGCACGCAGTCACCATATGTTTGGTCTAAAACGCTCTCATGTATTGCCGCAGGACAGCAAATGTGAGTTAATTCTGTCATCTTTGCAGGACTGTGATATGAAGAGTGAGCAATGTAGAGTATTTTTAGCAACAGTGTGAAAGTGAATAGCACAAAACAGGCACAATACTGGTATAAACATGAATATCTATTGGTATAATATGCGTCACATGACTAAATTTACGTCATCGGTTTTAAATACCACCGGTTTCACAGTCCACAGTTTTTCAAAATAACCATGTACGTGTAAACGGGGCCTAAATCAAGCGCAGCATTGAGAGTAGCTTTTGAAAGCGAACAGGCAGTTATGACACCAACATTTTAGATACGAGTGAAAATTCACAATTTTCAGGTACAAAAATTGAATAAAGTAGGCTAATCAAATCTAAAATTACACTGCATAGTCGTCACTGTATAATTTAACAAAGATTAATGCTTATTAAAGTTTCAAAAGTTATTCAGTCAAGAGCAGTGAGTATTATTTAACATTAAAAATGCCGACAGCAGCAGGTATATTAGGCTGCTGTCACTTTAAGACTGAATGTACGGATCCAATATCACCATCTATTCTGTCATTCTGTACACATGTGTTTTTTTTCTCAACTGTTTACATTCATTTAATACGTAACTGACTATGTTTACTAGGATACTCACAGACAAGGGCATATTTTTAACATATTTTTTGGTGAATTTGTCCATTCAAGCGCAAGAAGATGTGAAAGAGAACTCAATGTAGTATGTGCTCTGTTTAAACTTCCCTCACAGCGTGCGAGTAATGAATTTAGTTCCCGTTCTTGTCTTCTAGAACTTGAATATTTAAGTTGGCAAGGCTTAAACTTTCGTGATGATGCAGCGCTGGCATGTCAACTGTTCCAAACGTCATTCATGTTTGTTCACATTCATGTTCTCACACATTGTATCGTTAGAATTCATACAAATTTTACCGACCACCGGTTACTGATGTTGACTTTACAGTTCTGAATGGCTCTGCTCCTCACATGGATCCTGAAGATTTGGAGTACAGTGCAATATTAAAATTGATTGTGTTTATGATCATTTTATGGTGTGTTTTATATTCTTACATTCAGAAAACTGCTGTGCCTTATGGCAAACAAAATAAATATTACATAATTGTTAAACGATTACAGACATTTGATTCTTTTTAAGATTTTAAAGTACTGATACCTCAAATCATATGGCTTATTGATGCTATTATGATCAGACTTTGTTGCCTGGTTGATGGTGAGCTCTCTTGGTTATAGGACCACCTAGCAATTGCCCAGAACACCCTAGCAACGCCCTAGCAATGTGGCAAACACCCCACAAGAACTGCTCTGTCAACCAGCCAAAACATCCTAGTAGTGAGTTGGCATTTGTATCATTAAAACTTGTAAAACTTTTGTGTTTAAATATAATTATAACAGCAATCACTTGTTGTTTTTTAACCATAATCACATTGTGTGTTAGTTAAAGGGCCATATATAACAAAGACATAATGTCCACGACATGACCTATGAGGTACAGTATAAGACAATCATTAGCCTTACTCAGTAAAACCTCCAAATGAATTGCTGTGGCCATGCAGTTCACTAAGAGAAAGCGAAAGTTTCCACTAATTACCCAGCTGTCTATAACAATTCACTGCTTTACCTTTTGTTTCTCTTTCCAGGGGGAATAAAAAGCCCATCATTTGTTCTTTTAAAAGAGACAATTTAGCTGTCACACACTTACCAGTCACATCAACTAGTCAATTATGAACCATCAATCATTTAAAAATTGTGGAAAGTGGAAAAGAAACACATATAAAGTGGCCTCAAAAGGTGTTTAACACCTAAGCCACACTTAAAATGTTTAAATGTCTTTGCAATATTTTATAAAATAGAAAACAGAGTGACATTCATTTAAAAGAAAAAGCACATAACATGCCTTTCAAGTAAAACATTTCACAAAAAGTCTAAGGCCTCTAAATGATCAACATGATCAAAACTTTGCTGAAAAACCTGTTAGACACATCTACTACATGCCTTCTGTCGTCCGATTGATAGTTTATACCTTTTAGCTAATAAACGGCCTTTTAATTGTAAAAACATCCACCTTCAGGTATTGGTTCACATGTCTTTTTGCTGTGAAATCTTTAATGATTTTAGAAGGTGAACATAAGAATAACAGTTATATTGTAAGTAATATTTCAAGATGAACACTTACTCATTGTGAGTATCAAATATGATACATCATCAGGCCTTTGAGAAATGTGTATTTGTACAATCATTTTGTATTGCATTATATGTGTTGTCCTCCAAAATTACTCATCTTACTACGATCTGCTCTAAAGATCTCATATGAGCCATAAAAGTTTTTTTCCGACTATTTTTCCATATGTCAGGCTTTACAGGGTTAAATGATAAAACAGGTTTTAGTTTCACTAAGAAAATAATCTGTAGAAAAGTGGAAAGGTTACTGGTCATTTTCTGCCAGGACTTCTTCCAGTTACACTTTATTTTGAGGTGTCTTTGTTACACTGTAATTATACATTTAAGTACTGAGTAATATTAAGTAACTATGACATTTACTTATTAGGGTTAGGGTTAGGGTTAGTTGCATGTAATTATGCATAATTTATAGTTATTACTATAGTGACTACATGTACACTTTGAAATACATTTACCCATAAATTAACCTAAAAACACAAAGCACAGCTTTATACAAAATACGTGTAAAACTGATACGGAAAAAATAGATGCGGAATCTATATGGAAAATACCTTCATATAAACAGTACATTGGACCTTATTTTTACAGACTTTTGCTGATGTGAGTGCGTATGTTTTTGTCAATGAATGCAATGAAATTAATATATGTTATTAAGAATTATGATGAGATAATAATAACTTTTTGAGTTCACATAACTCAAAATGTCTTGTTTTAAATCTAGAAAAAGGAAATGTCAGGATTTTGGAGGGTGACCTGTCAGTTCAAGAAGGAATGCTCGTCACCTTCCACTGCCAAGCGCTTGGCTGGTATCCGAAGCCTTCAGTGTCCTGGCTGGTCAACGCCACCGCTGTGGACAGAGGCGACTACAACACCAGCAGTCTTCAGGACCCCAGCGGCCTCTTCAACTCCACCAGTGTGCTCGAGATGAAAGCAGAGGCGAGCAGCGCAGTGGAGTGTGTGGCGTCTGTGTCTGCAGCTTTAGCCCAGCAAACCAGCAGCGTCAAGCTGACTGTAGGTACGAGTGATCGGACGTTAATGAACTCCTCCTGCAGATAAACTAATGCGCATTAACAGTTTCATCACTTTGTTTAGGTACAATACTTATTGCATCTTGCATTTTGTATTGCAAAACACTCGTGCTGATATTGAGGTGGGATACGGGTGAGGTTCGGCACAGGTTTGGTGGTATGGGTACACTGTAAAAAAAAAAAAAAAGTTACATTTACGGAAAAAAACTGCCAGCTGTGGTTACCAGAAATTTCCAGTAAAAAATACGGTAGCAACATTTTAGGTTTTACAGACTTACCTTAACATTTACAGTAATAAACCGTATTTCATTATCTGATATAATGTTAATTTACCGACCTATTGAAATATTAATTTCTGTTTTGTACCATTGTTATACACTGACAACCAACAATCACAGCAGTAATGAGTCACATGATCAATCAAAGCTCATCACAAGCAGTTCTTCCACAAGAAAGTTAATACTAATATATGTAGAAGCTGCACAGTGTCATTCATAAACACCATCATCATCAAACATTAAACACCATCATGGTAACAATAAAAATTCAATAAACATTAATTTAACAACATTAAATGTAACATAAAACCCTAATGTACATAACTGATTAGAAAAAAACTAAGAAAACTATGACGAAACATAGTTATTTCAACAAAAATACATCAAATGTGAAGTGTCACGCAGGGAATTGTGGGAATGTAAATTTACGGTTTTTCTCTTGTTCGTTTTCACTTCCAAAAACTGTAAATTTAACGTTACGGTAAAATTACATTAAATGTACCATTAGATCTATCACAGTTATTTAGTAAGGAAACTTTCTGTTAACCAATGAACAGTTTTTCACTGTAGGATTTTTACAGTCTTTTACTGTTAAAATCACGATCATTTTTTGCGGTGTAGGTTTAAGAGGGTGGGTTATGGTGTAAGGGAAGGGTCAACAGCGTAATTATTGAAGTAACTGCAGAAATTAATTACAGCTGTAACTATAAGCAGGTATTTCCAAATATAAGTATGTATGTACACAATAAATGCATTGTATCAAATTATTAAATGTTAGACAATATAAAGTAGGACAGATGGATGATATATCAATGTGAAAATCCTTAAAAGTTTTGAAAAAGATTTATTTTGTTTAGATTTCTTTTTTCCACTTGATTTAATTGAATCTTATTGTAGAGATACTGCATGTGTTATATGATGGTGAACATGTTTCTGGATCAACATCCCAATCAACCAATCAGATTTGAGGGACAAGTTTACAGTTAATGTCAAGTTTAGGTTTACAACCAGGGTTATGTGCTTGTACATTAGAGTTATTCACTATCTCTGATTTTAGGGATAAGTTATGGGTAGGGTTAAGTTTAGGGCTAGGGATAAGGTTAGGACGATGTTTTTGGAGTGGATTGTTGTACCAGGATCAATAAAATAAGTTGACCCAGGAATATGTCTTACTTGACAAAATCACGTTGACCGTTATATGATATACTGTAAGTGACAGTGGGTAAGTAGGCTGCATATAATGTCTTCTCCTTATAGCTATAAAATACTGAATAAATGCATTGGGTCAGTTTGTGCATATAAATGAAGTGGCCATAAACGTACAAATGTGTTTTGCAGTGGCACCGCAAACTACACAGCAGGACCACACAGTTGTGATCGCCGTGATAGTGTCGGTGTGTACCATCATTCTGCTGGCAGCGCTCCTCCTCATCTTGTGCTATAGAAAAAAACGGACAAGTAAGCAAATCCATGCTTTACATTTCTCCTAAAAAGTTCTCTTTAAATCTCTCCTGCAAGTTATTAAACCAATGAAGAGAGAAGTTAGCAGTGCTTGCCATAAATCGGAGCAAAGGCAAGGACACATTGTAGTAGATTGAGCTGTCAGCAGTAAAGGGCAGTTTAAAGGTTTTACTGCACCACTCACCTGCCATATAAAGTGCTTACACATCATTTAGCAAAATGGATAAACCGTTTAAGATGGAAAACCTATTAACAATGTCATTTTTCGAAATGTTCTTTGTTTTTATCTTTCTTTGCTCATTATTTGTCAAAGCACACATTATCAGTGGCTAATTTAGAGAGATATTCTACTAAGACCTGTGGAAAAAATAGGCTATTGAAAATATATTACAGCACATACTCTCTGTACTTTGAAATGCCTTTCAAACTTTTTATAGTTACATTTTTTTACCTAAGGTATTACATATTCATTAAGAATACTGACAGATTTATAAATGGCAATGAGTAAACATGTTTCACTACTAAAACATTCAATATGAAAATATTTAATACAATAATAAAAACAATGTTTTGAGAGTATTATAAGTATTTTTCGTAGGGTGTTATAACATTTCTACGGGCAGATTTTTCACGACAACAATGTATAGAAAAACAGAAAAAAAAAAAGCTGTATTCTGCTGCCAGGCCAGTAGTTGGCGATGTTGCTTTGTAAAGAAACACTACGCTGCTGTAGACTGAACATGACGTCACCATTTACACAAATTCATGATTTTGTAATTTACACGGAGCCAATAACTGTACAGTTTTCAAAAACTCGCACTTTGAAACCCGTTTTCAAAGTTTGCGTTTTCAGGCCACATAAAACGCTGTTGTCGTGTAAATAAACAGCAAAAACACATTAAAAACTTGATGTCGTGTAAACAGCCCCTAAGACTATATAGCATGATATTCCAGATGAGTTCAAGTCTAAACCATATTTTGACCTGTAAAATCCCATCTATTTTTACTTGTTGCCATACATTGTTGTTTTGTATATTTGTTATTGTAGTATACAGTGGACAGTGGATCTCATATTTGTTACAGTCTCTTATCCTCTTGTTGCACCATGCAGCTATTAAGATGTCATGCTATTCAGGCTTGCTACCAGGACTGCCTGAGGCTAGAACCAGAAATATCAAGTTACATGTCTGCTAACACTTTAGTTCAGGGTCCAACTCTCACTATTAGCTGGTTGCTTACAGTATTAGCATGCATATTAGGATTTTGGCTTTTTATTAGTACTTAAAAAGCACATATTAATGCCCTTTTCTCAATGACCATATTCTATATCACTTAAACCTACCCAATACCTAAACTTAACAACTACCGACTCTAATCTAAAGTGTGACCAGTTTTCTTTTTTTTTCTTTTACAGAATTGAGCTCTGAAAATAAATGCAGGTAAGACTTGTAAGAAAGGTAAGAGTTGTTTTTGTACATTACATCCATTTTGAGTATTTTCTCTTCTGCACCATGCATTTGGAAAATGATCAATAAGTGACAAAGTTTTAATCTTTCTGAACATTGAACATCATCTACTTTTCCCATTTATAAAATGCTAACACTAACACAGTAATGTTTCATAATATACAAAGGCTATAATATCACTATATGAAGAAATATCTTGATGCTCGTTTTTGACATTCATTGCACACACATACGTGAGAAAAAAAACATGTGATTGACTTATCACAGCAGCACTATTACACATTTTAAAGCTATTAAAACAATAGCCATGAAATAAATCATGGAAATATTGAAGAGAAATACAGCGTTTTCCATAAACTCCAAACACTGCTATGCAGAGAGAAACTGATTTTGCTCAGTATTGCATACTATTGCCTACATATTTCTTGTCATATCAAGTCATCACCTTCATTTATAAAGCGCTTTATACAATACAGATAGAAGCAGCTTTTTGGTGAGTCATTGTTCAGCTGAGGTCAGTTCAGGTGTTGATTGAATTAAGTTCAATTTAAAGATCATCAAATATAAAGTGAGTTCAATTCAGCTATAGTGCAGCTCTGGAGAAAACAGTGATGTTATTGTCTAGCTCAGTTCACTTCTCATCAGTTCTTCTAGTTTCAATAGTGTCAGTGGTTCTAGTTCCCTGAAGACCTCTACTCTGGCGTTTGATTCTGAACATAGCCACTGACTTTGTAAGAAAAACTGTTTATTGTATTGCATATGTCTTTCCAGCTCCTCCTCATGGACTGTCAATTTAAGCAGTGAGAGGAGGTCCGTTGCTGATGAAACCAGAGGAAAAGTGAACCCAGGATACAACGCTGACGACGTAACAAGTAATAGCACCAAAATACAGAATCAACAGAATACCCGGATGTGTTAAACTAATTAAATGGGGCGTAATTTCTGCTTTATTTAATATATTTTCACAGAATTAAACTAAAAAGAAACACAATTTTTAGGATATCAAATATACACTAACAAAAAAGTTAAAAAAGCCTTTGTTTCAATAATGGCTTTTTGCACTTAGTGTTAAAACATTACCAATATTTTGTGCAATTTTGCTTACTGTGTAAATATAAAGTGCCCCCTTACGCTTTTTCAGATATTACCTTTCATGTAGTTAAATAACTGTTTGTGAGAGTAAAAGTTTCTTCAAAGTTTCAAAGATCAAAGTGCGTGATAAATGGAGTTATTAGAAGACACAGGTTTCCACTTTGCATGCACTTCCAAAGGATGAGGAATCGGGCTCGAATTGATACGGTAAAACTGATGCCATCATTACTCTTCACATCACTGTATCAAGTGCTGAGGAAGATCCAGAACTGAAATTAAGATAGTATAATGTCTGTCTGGATTCTGACCAATCACAACAGACTGGGCCATCTGACCAATCAGAGCAGAGTAGACCAATCACAGCAGACTGGGTCATCTGACCAATCAGAGCAGAGTAGACCAATCACAGCAGACTGGGCCATCTGACCAATCAAAGCAGAGTAGACCAATCACAACAGACTGGGCAATCTGACCAATCAGAGCAGAGTAGACCAATCACAACAGACTGGGCAATCTGACCAATCAGAGCAGAGTAGTCCAATCACAACAGACTGGGTCATCTGACCAATCAGAGCAGAGTAGACAAATCACAACAGACTGGGCAATCTGACCAATCAGAGCAGAGTAGACCAATCACAACAGACTGGGTCAACTGACCAATCAGAGCAGAGTAGACCAATCACAACAGACTGGGCCATCTGACCAATCAGAGCAGAGTAGACCAATCACAACAGACTGGGCAATCTGACCAATCAGAGCAGAGTAGTCCAATCACAACAGTGAGAAAATGAAAGTGACCTTGGATGCATGTAAACCTTGTAAAGATTTATGCATGTAAAGATTGTTGCGCCTCCATCTTGAAAATACATTAGCCAAAGAGGGACATACCTGGAAATTCAAGCTTCGCCTTTCGCGTTTTTACACGAATACGAGGGGGAGATTACTCGCGACTGCCGGCAGATTTGAATTAATACGGCCACCGTAGGAGTTAAAACGCCCTTGGAATGGGAGGGGCTAGAAAGTAATATTCAGTTGGTAGGAGACAAAATTAGGAACCTTTAAAATAGTATAATAGGGGCACTTTAACTAAAACTAAACCCGTAAAAAAACATTTGTTGCTTGAAATTAAATGAATTTGAACTGAAATAAAATAATAAAATAATATATTTAGTCAGGTTTCTATACTTAAAACAAGGAAAAAAATAAGGGGAAAAAAATACACTTAATTTGTACATTTTCTTAAAGAGATGTCTTTTTGTTGAAAGATTTCTTATAAAGACCATCAAACAAGTCTTACTATCTTAAAATGTAAGTATATTTTGCTTTAGTTATTTTACTGGATAACAAAACAAGCACGTTTAATATGTATTTCAGTCCAGCAGTGAGAGCACATTGAGCAGTGTAAGTTCTGTCTGTAAGATTTTAGGCAGTGTGAAGTCCCACACACAACTGCTCTTCACCCCGCAGGTTCAGGACACAGTGACCTCAGGAATAGAGCTGACAGCCCGATAAACATCATCAGCTCTTCACGGGTAAGAGGAGAGAGAATTACAGCCTCTGCATTATTCAAAACGAGTGGGTTTTCTGACACCTCAGTGTAAAGTCTTCTGCCTCACACCTGGGGAAACGCTGGTCTCTCTATTACTGCGTGAAGGAATATTCAGCCAAACATTTAAATACTGTGTAAATGCTTTATATAATCCTTTTTTATTTGTGAAAATACCTTTTATTTTCTATTATCGTACTGTGGAGCAGCAATGAGCTCTATATAACCTATTATGTTTAAAGTCCCCCTGTGGTGAAAATCCAGCTTTTAATGTTGATTATATGTCTATGTGGTGTTTTTATGTGCTTTAAGACAAACCATGTGTAAATTCATAAGTCGACACCACTGTTGAGTATTTTCTCCTTAAAGGGATATTCCACTTTTTTTGGAAATAGGCTCTCCCAGAGTTAAACAGTTGAGTTTTACCGTTTTCGAATCCATTCAGCCGATCTCCGGGTCTGGCGGTACCACTTTTAGCATAGCTTAGCATAGATAGATCATTGAATCGGACAGGACCATTAGCATCTCTCTCAAAAAAATGACCAAAGAGTTTCGATATTTTTCCTATTTAAAACTTGACTCTTCTGTAGTTACATCGTGTTCTAAGACCGACGGAAAATGAAAAGTTGCGATTTTCTATTCGATTTTCTATTCTAATTCTATTTTCTAACCTATTAGACCTATTTTCAGGCACTGCGTCATATCATTACGCCTGCTGGACTCATGGTACGGCAGCAAAGTTTCTTGATTATTACGCAGGAATGAGAGTATAGTTCCTAGCCATATCAGCCTAGAAAATCGCAACTTTTCATTTTCCGTCGGTCTTAGTACACGATGTAACTACAGAAGAGTCAAGTTTTAAATAGGAAAAATATCGAAACTCTTTGGTCATTTTTTTGAGAGAGATGCTAATGGTCCTGTCCAATTCAATGATCTATGCTAAGCTATGCTAAAAGTGGTACCGCCAGACCCGGAGATCGGCTGAATGGATTCGAAAACAATCTCGGAATGATACATTTCTATAAAGGCAAAATTTTGGTAGAATTAGATTTTCACTTTTATTTTGATGGTCCCTTTAACACATTCTGTTGACTATAAGTAAAACGTTTCGTTGCAACGGCACCAACATAACTCTCATTAGAGTATTAGTAGAGTATTAGTAGACTGGTAGGGTTAGGGTTAGAATAAGTTGACATGTAGTTGCAAAGTTACTTGTAGTCAGTAGAATGTCTGTTGGAGGAGCATCACAATAAAGGGTTAGCAGATATTAAGCAGACAGTGAGTTTCCTGATACTCTAATGAGAGTTAGTTGACATGTACAGGTAGTTGCAAAGTTACTCAACAGAATGTTCAAAAGGGACCATCACAATAAAGTGTTTACATACAATTTTCTTATGAATGACCTGATATTCCAGTGTAAAACAAGCATTTAAAAGTAAATTTCAAGTTTTATTCAAAATGTATTTTGCATCAGTCAGTAAAAAAAGGTTCATTCTCCAAATATCGTTCCTCAACAGGTTCCTGATATTGTCATTTTCAGCTCTCAAAATCAGAACGAGGAAGATGTTTCTAACTTGGACTGCAATGGAGCAAAGAAGACAGTCCGTCGCGTCACTACTGTTTGACCTCAGGGTCAACCGCAGATCGAAAGAAAGGCTGTTTACATGCTGCTGTTTTGGACCAGCTTTCTGTTCAGAGAGAAGCCTGAAATTCAATCTGACCTTACTGTTACTCTAAAGAAGTCATATTGCTGAAGACAAAGATTCACTGACTTGCGGTGATGTCAACTGCATGCAATCACTCAGTCATACAGCCATATCAACAATGCATGTTTGTTTTTTTACTGTAAAAATTCAAGTAATTATTTTGCACTATTTTTTTTACTAGTGTTCCACCTTATTCAATTGGAACATTTTATAAATTATTTATACGGATCAATATTTTACATAATAAAGTACATCCAACATGATCTCATGACCAATTCGTACGAATTCGTACGAGTGATAAAAAGGTGTAGCCTGGGAAAACCCAGACAACTTCCGGCAAATTTAGATTTGCTCTGCAAGTAGTCTGGCAAAGAGCCCATTCAAGCCCATTTCTAATCCTTCGAAATCTCAGCACCAATCAGAAACGTTGGGGCGGGCTTTACACGATGACGATCGCTCTGATTGGTTTTAGGTCTATCCAATTGCGCCCAGAGGCATTTGAGCGATGTCCGTTGGTGAAGCGCAGCAACTTTTAAATGCATTATTATATTAAAATTACAAACACATGAGGACAGTCTCCACGAAAGACCCACTGGCAGATGAACGTGCTGCTACATTTCTCTCCGAAACGGTAGGAAATGAAATTAGATTTAATAGAGGATTTTAACTGTGACAAGATGATTGACAGGGCAGTTTACATGACGGGATGCACGCGACAGATCCGTCCGATAAAGATGATGAAGTAGTATGTCCCAAAGCTTGCCTACTTTTTTGCTACACATTCAAAAGTAAATACCTTTTCTTCACAAAAAGAGTACATACTTTTATGGCGTAGTGTAACTTTGGCGAATTGGCACGCAGCATATGGCTTTACACGATGACGATCGCGATCGTTCTGATTGGTTTTAGGTCTATCCAATTGTGCCCAGAGGCATTTGAGCGACATCCGTTGGTGTCCCTTTGGAAATGAGTTATTAATGGAGCTTTGCCAGACCATAACTCAGTTACTACTGAGAATGGTCTGGTTTTAACCAGGCTAAAAAAGGTGGCTAATTCGTACGAATTCATACGACCTCACTTGTACGAATTTGTACGATTTGTCTAAACCCACGTGATGGGTAGGTTTAGGGGCGGGGTCAGGGGTAGGCCATTCGTATGAATTCATACGAATTGGGCAATTCGTAAAATATGTACGATTTAGCAAAAATCGTACTAATTCGTACGAGTGAGGTCGTATGAATTCGTACGAATTAGCCACCTCAGAATTCGTACGAATTGCCGTGAGATCAGGCTGGTACATCAGTATTGGTATTGCCATTTTTTCGAAATAAAATGAGTGTTACACTGTCAAGTATTCCAACAAAACAACAACGTTTTTCTCAGTTGGTTGAGGGTTCAAATAAGGGAAATGTGCACATTTCTGTCTCTCTTCATGTTTTTCTGGCTGCTCGTCACTCATGGATGGCAACTGCTGAATAAATTAGGGACACCCTCAGTAAGTCACACAAAGCTGTCGTGATATGAGAGGGCGATAACATAACCCTTTTGTTTTTGTTTGGGTCTCCAGACCAGTGTTATCTTTCCTAGACCTGCTTGTGTTACTGAGGTTTTCATTTGCCATTCACAAGTGGTGGATTGATGTCAGGGTCAAGCAGACTGTTTCTCTGGGGTGATTTACAGAGGCCACTGTTTGTCTTTCAAAGACTTCTGTAGTCTGTTTCTCTTCTCTCTGCCGCTCTCCTATTGTTTTGGCGTTTACCACAGAGGATGTCTTGATTGCCTCTCTCTGTTCTGAGAAAATGGTTTTGCAATGCAGTATTTGAGACATGTTAGATAATAAATGTGGTATTCTTCTACAAACCTTCATTGTGTTTGCAATCTTTCTTTTTGCAATAAATTATGAAGTGTCATTTTTTTCCTATTCCATTTTAATATGCAGTCATTTATGGAAGCTTGTTTCCGCCACAGAATAAAACAATAACAATAAAAGATAATTGCAACATTTTATCTCACAATTGCGAGAATATATCTCGCAATTTGGACTTTATTTCTGGCAATTGCGAGTTTATATCTTGCAATTCTGACTTTATATCTCACAATTCTGACTTTATAACACGCAATTGCAACTTTATATCATGCAATTCTGACTTTATATCTCCTAATTGCATGTTATAAAGTCAGAATTGTGAGATATAAACATGCAATTCTGAGAGAAAAAGTCAGAATTGCGAGTTCTCACAATTCTGACTTTACAACATGCAATTGTGTCTTTATATCATGCAATTCTGACTTTATAACATAAATGAGACTTTATATCATGCAATTATGACTTTATAACTCGCAATTGCCTTTTTTTTATTTTTTATTATGTGGCAAAAAACAAGCTTCCATAGCCATTTCTAAAATAAAATAAAAAGTTAACAAACTCTTTTAATCCTAAACATAGGATTAAAATAAAATACATTCATGATATCACAATCGCATACAATTATTCTGTACACTAATGTACAGGGACATTACAGTGTGTCTCAGAAACACATTTGTGTTATATCTGGCACATACAGTATTAGATGCAGGCACTGGCTGCAATCATGTAAATGAAAAGCATCTAATCATGAGCATAAATATTTATTCATGCACATTAGAGCCCAGCCACCACATAAAGGTTTTCGCCTCCAAACAATGATTCAGTCTTTATGTAATTGACCTCAGCTGAATGAACCCTTTTGGAATCAGTCACAGTACTTTGAAACAATTGCAGCCTACTTTGTGCGGAGCGATTCGCTGCAATGCTGATGAATAACTTAACATGTCTTCTCTGTGATTGAAATGCAATCTACTCTAGTGCATCCTTACAACAGGGCATTTAAGTGCTTCCAAAGTCTGTTAGGTGCCACTGTATTAAGTGACTGGCTATCAAAGGGAATTGGAGACAGGAGCCCTTGACATGGTGCTGTTAGCATAATTAAGGCCAACCTAATTAGCAGATTTATGCCTCTTAAAAACCGATGAGTTGAGTAGGAATTACAGAAAAGCTTTACATTTGAGAATCTATAGTGTTCTCTTTTATGTGCAAACTCAGTGGAAGTGGGAGAAGCTCAGAGAATGTCCACCATGTGAATTCAAGCTAACAGCAGAACACTTGAAGCCTTGTTTTGCTTCCCAAAGCGAACAGTCCTGTCTTACTAAATACACTTCAAGTAACCCAGAGTTTCATCACAGTGAATGCGTACCGACAAATCCAGACCAACAGTAACTTTGCTGGAGGACAAAAGTTCTTCCTTGAAGCTTGAGGTATCAAACTCAACACATTTGCTCCAATTTATCATGCAGGCTACAAAGTGTACACTCAGCATGTGACAAATAAAAATAGGCTTTGCCAACTAAATAATACAATGTTCCTGGGGGGCCGGCCAATGTCCAGCAGAGTTCAGCTCCAACCTGACTCAACACCCCACACAGCAACATTGTGACGTCCCAGATCCGGCCCACATCTGGCACATGTGGAAAGCTGATCTGGTCCACATGCAGCGTGGAATGACAACCCTTGGGTGGCTCACTCCTGTTTGCCAGATGTGGGCCACAAGCAGGCCATAGCAATGCCACATGTCAGCCAAGAGCAAAGAAATAAACCAGAATTGGACAGTATCTGAGCCACAAAATCTGTGTATATAAAATATGAAGTCATCTCAGCCTTAATAAGCCTGTTAACAAGCAGAATCACTGAAGGAAAGAAGATAACAGAAAAAGAGACGAGCAGAAACACAAGAACTACAACTAACTTCAGACACAGCCTTAGATGAAATCAACTGAAGATGAAAGAAGACATTAAATATCTAAAGATTTTAGCAGAGGAGGATTAAACAACTCCACAAACAGCATTACCAGCTTCACTTATTACTAACCAGACTGACTTTATTTCTGTCAGACGTATACAGAAGGTTTTTATTGAGAATTAACAGGGGTTTAACTCTAATTTGTTTCATTTGAAGTCACCATAACAGTGATTAGTGTTTCCATTAGTTGGGCTCTTAACTCTTATTATATATTTTGTCTTTTTTGGCTGCTGTGACAATGTGTTTGTTAAACATATTTGCAGCAACAAAGAAAGCTAAAGTGAAACGAGATCAGATGATGATGGTTACCTGTTGATGGTTTTATAATCATCTTGGAATAGACTGATTCACTCAGCTAAGCTAAAGCCCAAAAAACCATAGTGGAGCCAGGGAGATGACAGACCAAGGCGGAGTCAGAGGCACGAGAGAGCTTGGTGTAGCCAGAGGGAAGACGGACCATGGTGGAGCTGAGGTATCGATGAGCCATCCTCAGGCAGTAGAGTTCTCAACGGGCCTGAAAATTACAACCCGACCAGACCCGGCCAGTGGCTTTTAAAGCCCGGACCCGATGTAACCCGACACATCAACATGAATTATCTGCCCGAACCCGGCTCGCGGCCCGACGCGTTTTTCTCATACACGTATTATCATGACCAGCAGACGGGAATTCAAATCAACCTTTAATGTTCACGCCTTTTAACAATACAAACAATACAAACAACTTAAACAACAAACTTTAAATATATAAATAGGCTATATAAATATGCCTTAAATAAAAATCTTCACACAATAATAAATAAAAAGACCCTGTTTTTTTGCTGTCATATTTCATCAGCACCTTGTATTTTGAGCATTGCACATAACCTGTAGAATTTCCATCAGAATCCAACACCACTCCAAACACTTTCCAGACCTTTGATTTTCCCACTCCTGTAGAAGCGACGGTGAATTCATCTGCGGCAAGTTTACTTTTCACCAACTCCATCTTCTTCTCCAGGCTAAAGGCGTGCACGCAGCGGCGTCAGGTCTGCCCCCGCCCCTCTCCATGATGCATGTTGCACGCAGCAGCCAGACTTTCTTTACGGTGAACAGCAGCGATGATTAATAAAAAAATTTCACTGAGCGGAAAAGATTAAGCCCGAGGTCCGACCCGACCCGAGTCATTTGCTTATATTTTCGACCCGAACCCGGCCCGAACCCGTGGGTCCCGTCGGGTTTGTCGGGCTGACCCGACCCGACCCGTTGAGAACTCTATCAGGCAGGATCAGATGGCCAAGGGGAAGCCAAGGGTTGCAACTGTTCTGATGCCTCAACTCCCAAGATCCCAAGATCATGGTGGATACAGAGACTGTGGTCACACAGATGGAGCTGAAGGACTGATGAGAGCCGGCAGAGCAGGAGGATGAGAAGGACCAGGGAAATGGAGGAGAAAGGGCTAGGGAACTAGACTGAACCAGGGGAGGAGGAAGTGCCAAGGAACTGGATGGCGCTTGAGAGTCTAATTAGGCAGACGGGACCGGCGGAGGAGGAAGAACTGGGTGGGTGGGTTTAAGGGTGGGAACTAACTCCTGGTTAGTGGTAAATACGACAAATAACATCCTCACCCACTGTGAAAGGGTATCCACGCTAAAGGAATACTCAACTCCAGGAGTTTCCTAGAGGACCAGATTGGCATGCCTTTGTCGGTGCATTGAGTCCAGCACGAAAAAACACAGAGAGGAAATCATTGTGAGCGACGTGCGCCAGATCTTGTGATCCCCTTGGGTGAGGAGAAGGATTTTCACTGCTGTTAGGACCATTTTGGTTGGTTATTTTGTCACGTGCAGGCAGAGGAAGAGTGATTGAAAAAGCAGTCTTTAATAATTGAAAACAAAACCACAACAAAACATCTAAGCATACTAGCATGGACAATCGAGGGAGCAGGTCTAGCATGAAAAACAGATCTAGGAAATGAGAAACCAGAGACGATGAAATTAAATAAACATCAAAATAAGAGTCTTAGGACAAAAAAATGCTGCTTAATTTTTTTTGTGTGGAAATGTGATACACTTTTTTCAGGATTCAGGATGAATGCATTTTTTTTTCTTTTTTTTCTTCTTCTTTCAAAAATCTTACTGACCCCAAACATTTGAATAGTAGTTTATGTTTCAAAATATGGCTTCCTGCTATATTTATGGTTGGTGCATTTCTCGTTAAACTTGCGTTTGGCAAAAAGAGTTTATATTGTAGTAAAACAAATAAGCAGAGTTCAATTCAGCACAAATACAAAGCCACAATTACAACATTGAGTTTTATTAATTTGTGTATGTGTAAAAGTGGATGTCTTTTTCCCCTGCAGAGTTCAAGACAATGTTGCTGAAAATGGCCTTTAATTGAAAATCGTTAGTTTATGTTGCACAAATATGTCTCATCACAAAACTCTGTTGACAGCGTCACATCTCATTTCCTGGGTGCCAATGGGATGTTACTAGATTATACATTCCCAACAGTACAATAACAAGCAATTATGCAGAAGTCAGCCAGAACATGGTACAACAAAAATCCTTGAGCGAGCAGAAGGTGGAATTCACTAAAGTAAAATGTCTGAGTCTCACCTTGGGCAAAATGCTTTGAAACACAATTAAAATGGTGAGAAGTCTATTGTGTCCACCCAAAAAAAGCAGGGGAAGAGAGTTAAAATGGAACAACAAACTCATATACAATTGCTTTGGGCCATAAGCAGCCATGAAAAAAAAAAAAACGATTTAATTGCCAAGCAAGGATTTCATTCCGTTTCGTATTAATAATATGGGTTTGGGCAGCTATAAAAAGGTAGGCTATAGTATACAAGCAAAACTGACAAGCATACACACACAAGCTAAACTAAAACAGCATGAAAACAAGAGAGAAACAACCTTCCAGGGGAAAAAAACCTTTTTGGCTCCCTTTTTGGTCAAAGTAATACCATTGTTTTTACACATGATACTATCAAATTCCATGGTACCTACGGTATGTGAATATGGTTATCATTCAGTATCAGTACCATATACCAGTGTACCACTGTATTACCATCTAACACCATCCGGGACACTACTTTTTAACGACAATCCCACACCCTCCCACAACCTCCGATATAAGTGAGGTCATCAAAAAAGTGAGACTGTTGATAGATCACCACTTAATCTAATTCAAAACCCAATTCTAATAACGGATCATTTAGCTAAAAAGCCTTGCCAGACCCCTGCTTGTTCCGAGGGCAGTTGAACAGGGTCATTTCCATATGTGCCGCTGCACCCCATCTGTCAGAGCCGGGCTCAGATGGCAAACACAGAGGCAGACGGCAGGCCAAACGCAGCCTGTCACTTCAGCAAATAAGTCTCTCAACTCCTTTAGACGTCCCCTGAAATTCCCTGTCCTGATAAATGGGACTGTGTTCGTTTTTGGCAGGCAGAGAGGTTGAAGTTGCAGTTACATAAAATTTAGCTGCGACAGCTTCTGCGATCTAATAGAATTTCGAGCAGATTGCACTTCTGATACATTTTTATGTCAGTTTAATGTTGAAGCTATAATGTCACTATTTATTGCCCCTGTCAGCAATTAAATGTTCCTTGTGTGACTGAAAGCAAAACTATTTTCATGCACCCCATAGGACAATTATTTTCAATAATTCAAACATGGTTTACTTTGATGAAAAAATTATTAAGTCCTTTGGACTCAAATGTTTCAGAATTTACAAAAAAATATCAAGTACAACCTTGCAAAGAGAAGTGCGCCTAATTGTATTGAATGTGCTCTTGTGGTTTACTTCAAATCTTAAAAGTATACATTTTTGTTAAATTGTACGTGCAGATATAATATAATATTAGAAATAATAGGCACTTAAGTGTACTTATGAAGAGAGTTCACTTGCTTGATGTTTCTTAAAGGGATGGTTCACCCAAAAATAAAAAAAATTGTTATCATTTACTCACCTTCAAATTTCTTTCTTTTGCTAAACACCATAGAGGACTACACATGTGATAAATGCACGGAGATGGTCAGGCTGACGGAGATTTCACACGCATCCAAACTTTAATCCCAGATAGTAAGAATGCAAGGGCTTTAGATACTGCTTTGGATGCGACTAGCTTAGTGAACTCTGTACATTCTTCGGTTCCAGCTGAAGTAGAGCCAGTGCAGCAGGGTCAACTGGGTGACCGTGAGGCGCTGTAGTCGCAGGACAAAACACTGCTCTTTCGTTTCCGATTACCATAACAAATAGATTCTCCCCACTCAGTGAAACACCCACTGAAAGTCCTGTTGAATGTGCCCTAGATATTGGCGATTCTATTACACGGAACGTGAAAATAGAGACACCAGCCACCAAAGTCAATGTTTGCTGGGAGCCAGAGCGCCTGACATCAAAGCAAAAAAAAATTCGAAGCAAAATTTTAAAGTGCTGGCGAATGCTAATCGTAAAAAAAATTTTTCACGTAGGCACTAATGATGTTCAACTTCGCCAGTCGGAGATCACTAAAATTAACGTTAAAGAGGTGTGTGAACTCGCAAGTACGATGTCAGGCACTGTAATTTGCTCTGGCCCCCTTCCTGTTCGCCGGAGTGATGAGATAGTTAGTAGACTGTCCTCACTCAATGGCTGGCTGTCTAAGTGGTGTCTGCAAAATAATATAGGGTTCATAGACAATTGGAAAAGATTTTGGGGCAGACCTGACCTGTTGAAAAGAGATGGTATTCATCCCTCCTGGGATTGTGCTGCTCTTCTCTCTAGTAATATGGCACATTGTCTTAGAGCTCAAACGTGAATTGGGGCTCAGGTCAGGAAGCAGACAGACTGGCTAAACCGACCGTCTGCTAGCTGTCTCACGTCACCGAGGTCAGATAAATCCCATCACATAGAGCCTCTTTCATAGATGTCATCATATAGAGACTGACTCTCCCCTGTAAGGCCTCATCGACACGACAGCCATCGGCACTGATCCTCAACAAACCCGTCCATACCGGCGTGACTCTGATCTTCAACCAGATGGAACTGGATAATATTCTGAATGTTCCAATCCAATCTGACCGCTGACCTGTAATGCTGCCTGAATAATCCTACACTGTTCGTTCGTTGGTCAGAGCAGAACTGGCCCCCCGACTGAGCCTGGTTTCTCCCAAGGTTTTTTCCTCCATCCTGCCACCTGATGGAGTTTTGGTTCCTTGCCACTGTCGCCTTTTTCCACCTTTGTTGCCATTGGCCTGGCTTGCGTAGTTGGGGACATTAAATTTAACATTTAATTTTATATTCAACAATAATATTGATAAAATACTGCCTGCATTGACTCTATTACACAAGAACTGAACTAAGCTGAATGATGACATCACGGTTTTCTCCAGAGCGGCTATATACATATATATAAATGAAATAAATTAACAACTTTTTTAAAACAAAAATAAAACATCACTGAACTTACTTAAGCTGGACTGTGACGCTATTTTCCTCTGGAAACAAACTTTGTTGCATTATTTTCCTGTTATCTCTGTAGAACTTTTTTTGAAACAATCTGTTTTGTAAAAAGCACTATATAAATAAATGATTACTTGACTTGACATGACAAAAGTACCATAAGTGTCATATAAGAGGTCCATACGATGCTTTATATTCCTCTAATGCTATATGAATTTAAGATGCCATGTACTGAAAATCTTTAAATTCTACACTCACCGTGGCAAGTTCATGAGAACAGTGGTTGTGAGGGAATCATTCAGCTCACTGACTTGATGCATTGTCACAGCCTAAGGTTGCATAGATCTGAATCTGAATCAGATCTATATGTAGTCTTTGAAAAATAATAATAATTTCTCTCAGCCTTTTGCTCAAAATATTGCTTTTTTAAATAATATGTTCCCATATTCAAGTGTTGATAAAATAAAATAAAAGGAATGCATGAAACTAGACTACTTATTTCTACAACAAAATACTCTGGGGGCCATGAAACTTTTGTGAAAAATATAAAAAAATTGTTTGGGTGGCTGGCAACTTAAAAAAAAAAAATGCTGGCGGTGAAAGAGTTAAAAGCCTCGTCCTCCTTTCATTGCATTTGCAACAAGTATAGTTTGTCAAAATGTATCCTTTTGTGTTCCACAGAACAACCTGAAGATGAGTAATCATGACAGAATTGTCATTTTGATAAAGTAATCATTTAAGGTTAATACCAGCTTGTAAGCTTAGATGAAAATATCTCCAACAGAGACAGAAACAATCATAGTGTACATAAATGTAAGACCATGCCTTGTATAATACAAAATATAAAAAATATTTTATATTAAATAATATAAGTATACTGATTAAAACATTAAAAGATGCAGGATTAAATTACTTATGCATGTTTCAGAAACATGAGACAGAAACATGTTTCTGCACTTAGCCCTACACCTTGTGATTCAAGTGCTCATGGGAAAGGTTTGATATATCGTGGAGTGAACCTGAGACTCTTGTGTTACTGTAAATGATCATCACAGTGTGGCTGTATTGCTCTGGTTCCAGATTTGCTGCAATTTAAAGAAGATAAAACTACTTTCAATTATGGGCTCCATATTAATGATCCAATTTGCATGAATTACATGGGGTTGCCAGGCATGTGTGGCTTATCTCATTCTGCACTCTCTCCTACAGAATTAATAATGGGTAACCCTGGGCTCTCCCTACAGAGGAAAGATATTGGCTATCAATGGCTGAATCTGGGTGAGATATACTCTCTTCCTCATAAGGGATATAGATAGAGACTTTGATCACTGGGTTGGTGCCTGAGGCGTTGTAGAATTATCTGTTAGTTAATGAGATTATTTTGATGGGTTAACCCAATGATGAATGCTAATAATTTTTATTTTTATTTTACAACACTTATATGGAAACACAAACGGTGTACAACCAAGGAGTCGTGGTATCAATACACGATTTTATGACATGGTAAGTATATATTTTCCCATCAAGTACATACTTTTTCTACCCAGATCTCTGTGTTCTTTAATGTGCATGTTGAGTTAAAAAAAAGGAAAACATTTAAAAGGAAAATCATCATCATCATCATCATCATAAAGAAAATTAAACCTTTTATTTATTTTAATCCAATTATTGTTGATGGTCATTCTCATTATTTCAGTACCGACATTTGAACTGTATTACCAAATACTGACATGATCTTTGAATACTTTGTAGTTTAAAAAAATTATTTTTCTTTTTTCTTTTTTTCATATTGCAGTAATGAGACTTTTTTTGCATTCTGGCAATGACAATCGGTTGGAGAATTGTGCTTAATTGTCATGAAAATAATAATAATAATAAAAAAAACATATTAAAATGGACCTATTATGTCCCTTTTTTTACAAGAAGTAATATAAGTCTCAGGTGTCCCCAGAATGTAACTGTGAAGTTTCAGCTCAAAATACCCCATATATAATTTATTATACCATGTTGTAAATGGAAGGATTTTATTTATTTTTTTGGAAGGAAATGTTTTCGTGCATGTATCTTTAAATGCAAATGAGTTTCTGCTCTCCACCCCGTTTTACAGAAGAGGGTGGAGCCTTTACACCTCATGCCTCCAATACGCTGCCAAAACCAAAACCTGATTATCTTCTTTATTGCAGTCACGCTCACTTGACATTGCAGTTCTTCATCATCATGAAAGTTAATTATCTGCATGCATTTTAAAGCCATATCAGTCTAAACTTCTGATATATGGTTTTCAAAATGAAAACATCCAAAGATGTCAGACAGCGCATCCCGTATTAAACTAAGTTCTCTTTCATGTCTTATTGTACTTAAACTGTCTAAACGACAGTTTACGACACACAAGGTTATGACAAACGACACACAAGGTTATGTAAAAAACACTCAAAGTTCACATAAACACAGTCGGTTATGTCTGTGAACGTAAATAGCAAGTAAAGAAATCGCATGTGTGTATTAGATCTGTGTATTAAAGTGAAAGCAGCGTATTATACTGTACCGATAGCAACACAGTGTTGGCCCAGATCCGGGCCACATCTGGTACATGTGGATTCAACGCGAACCAGATGTGGGCTTGATCTGGGCCGACACTATGTTGCTGTTTAGGTGCTATGCTATTAATCAACAAAAGAAAACGTACTCGGTTACTAACGTAACCTCGGTTCTCTCTAGAAGAGGGAACGAGTACTGCGTAAGTATATTACGCTAGGGGAAAATCCCTTTTCCGCGAGATATTGAAGCCAAAAAATTATCCTTAATTTTGTATTATTGTAAAACGCGTTGCGGTAGCATACAGACAAAGGCAATACGGCTTGTGTGCCTATTGGCTGTTCTGCGGCAACTGCAGCAGCCTATCGAGCGAGGCCTAGCGTGACGTCAGACCCAATGAGGGTGCTTCGCGCCCACTGCGTCACGTCCCGCCGAAACGGGCTTGGCTTAGGCCTATAAATCCAGCTCGCAGGCAGCTGATATCTGGTTTTTCATCGCCGAAGCTAACCAGAGCGTGTGCATGCACGGCAAGATACGCAGTACTCGTTCCCTCTTCTAGAGAGAACCGAGGTTACGTTAGTAACCGAGTATGTTCTCTTACGAGAGGTCTCTCGTACTGCGTAAGTATCTTACGCTAGGGGACCCAATGTAAAACGCCGTGCGTGCTGGGATCTGACACCAAAGACCCAAGGGCGAAAGCCCGGGGTTCATATAGTGCATAATCACCAGGGGAACTCACAGGGAGTCCGGGAAGAGGGAGCGGCGGGAGGGGCGGGAGGGGCGGGAGGGGCGTCCCTCAGACGCAAATTACATCATACAGACAGGGCGGAGTACGGCCTGAACTGATGGAAAATTGTGGGTCTTATTCATTTGCCCATAAGCATTTTGTGGTCGATCATCGAGCAGTGCTCAGCAGACACAGTATTCTGAACCGATAGCATCAGAACAGACAGTACTGGTATATTTAGACCGACAACAGCCTGGCCTGTAAGGCGGGAACCTCTAGGTTATAAAACCTTATAAATGTAGACGGGGAGGCCCAGCCTGCCGCCATACATATATCTTGCAAAGGCAATCCCACTTGACCAGGCCCACGATGAAGCCATGCTTCTCGTGGAGTGCGCTCTGACACCCAACGGGCACTGCATACCCTTGGAAGTGTACGCCAGCGCAATGGCGTCAACTATCCATCTGGATAGGCTCTGTTTCGACGCGGCTAGTCCCTTGGAACGTCCGCTGAACGAAACGAAGAGCTGCTCCGTCTGTCTGAAGACAGATGAGCGAGACACATAAGCTCTTAATGCCCTGACTGGACAAAGGAAGCTCGCGTCTCCTTCCTCGTCAGAGACCGGTAGGGCTGACAGGGAAATGACCTGCGCCCTAAACGGTGTGTTGAGGGATTTTGGAACATAACCGTGCTTAGGTTTGAGTATAACTCTTGAGTCATTGGGCCCAAACTCCATGCACGTCGCGCTTACTGAGAGCGTGTGTAAGTCCCCTATGCGCTTCACTGAAGCGAGAGCCAGAAGAAACACTGTCTTGAAAGACAGGTGTTTAAGATCAATCGTCTGTAAAGGCTCGAATGGGTCACCTTTCATGGCTTCCAGCACCGTAGAAAGGTCCCATACAGGGACTGAGGGAGGTCTGGGAGGATTCAGTCTCTTAGCTCCTCTAAGGAAACGGATGACTAAATCGTTCCTTCCTATTGACTGACCAAGCGTTGTTTTTGAGAACTCTGCTATGGCCGCCACATAAACTTTGAGCATGGAAGGGGTCCTGCCCTTGTCCAACAGCTCTTGTAGGAAGGAGAGAACCTCCGTCACCCCACAGTCTGGGGGCGACACGCCACGAGCTGTGCACCAACTGGGGAACACTGACCATTTCGAGGAATAGAGACGTTGCGTAGACGGAGCTCTAGCCTGCGTGATCGTGTTTAACACTCCGCTTGGGAGGTCAGCGGGTACCCGTTGATGGCCCAAACATGAAGGGACCACAGCTCTGGGCGCGGATGCCAAATCGAGCCCTTGGCCTGAGAGAGGATGTCCCTCCTCACTGGCACTGGCCATGGGTAGTGGGCAGTGGGCAGTGCTCGCTAGCTGCATCAAGAACTGGGAACCAGGGTTGGTTTTTCCAGAACGGTGCTATGAGTAGCACTGATCCGTTCTATCACCTGAAGCAGGAGAGAGACGGGAGGAAAGGCATAGAGCGGGCGGCGGGGCCATACATGAGCCAGCGCGTCCCTGCTCTTGGAGAAAAATTCCAGACAGTGAGCGTTTTCTTGAGACACTTTCTTCCACAGCAGCTGGACTGTCTGTGGGTGTAGAGACCACTCGCCTGTCGGAACATTGTTCCTGGACAGTCTGTCCGGTCCTACGTTTAGGAGCCCTGGCACATGTGCTGCTCTCAGCGAGAGCAGGTTGCGCTGAGCCCACACCAGGAGGCGTTCTGTCAGCCTGTGCAGGTTTCGGGACCTGAGGCCGCCCTGGCGATTTATGTAGGACACCACTGACATGTTGTCCGAGCGGACCAGGATGTGGTGTCCTCGTATTTGGGGACAAAAACGCGTCAGCGCGTTGTCTACTGCCAGCATTTCGCGGTAGTTTATGTGTAGAAGCTTCTCCCGTTCTGACCACTGGCCGAAGAACGGTCTGCCCTCGAGCAGCGCTCCCCATCCCGAGGTGGATGCGTCTGTAGACACTACCTTCACACTCGAGGAAGTCCCCAGGCTTACACCTGATTGGTACCAGTCGTTTGCTTTCCAAGGTTTCAGAGCTGCGATGCATTTCTGATTGACCTTGAGACGAAGCAGACCGGAAGCCCACGCTCGGCGCGGCACTCGCGCTTTCAGCCAGAACTGTAGCGGGCGCATGCGAAGCAAGCCCAGCTGAAGTACTGATGATGCTGAGGCCATGAGACCTAGCATCCTCTGAAATTTCTTGAGCGGGACAGATGCGCCGCAGCGGAAAGAGCTCGCTGCGCGCTGAATGTCTAGTACGCGCTGTGGTGACAGTCGCGCTATCATAGACAGCGAGTCCAGTTCTGTGCCCAGAAAAGATATTATCTGTCTGGGGGACAGAGAACTCTTCGCCCAATTGACTCTGAGACCCAGATTCTCGAGGTGATCGAGTAAAATGGTCCTGTGCTCTATGAGCACCGAGTGAGATTGAGCTAGAATCAGCCAATCGTCCAAGTAGTTCAATACTCGCATGCCCTGTAGTCTGAGGGGTGCGAGCGCTGCGTCCATGCACATCGTAAATGTACGGGGTGCTAGGGACAAGCCGAACGGTAGGACTGTGTACTGATATGCCTGGCCCTCAAAGGCGAATCTCAAATATCGCCTGTGACGTGACGCTATCTGTATTTGAAAATACGCTTCTTTCAGATCTATTGACACAAACCAATCTCCTCGGCGAATCTGCGCGAGGATTTTTCTGGTCGTGAGCATTCTGAACTGTCGCTTTGCAAGCACTCTGTTCAGTTGCCTTAGATCTAGTATGGGTCTGAGACCCCCGTCTTTTTTCGGTACCAGGAAGTATCTGCTGTATAGCCCTCCTTCGCTCTGAGCTTGAGATAACGGCTCTATGGCCCCTTTGCTCAACAGTTTCAAAATTTCGGCCCAAAGTAGGTGTGCTACTTCTGTTTTTACCGTGGTCTCGACGCGCGTCGCGTAGCTGCGAGGGCGTCGGCGAAACTGTAGCGAATAGCCTCTTTCTATAATGTCTAGCACCCACTTCAAAACCCCGGGTAGCCTTGCCCATGCATCTGCGAATGCTGAATGCGAAGCGCGCTCTGGTCGCTCAGCGACAGAGGGGCTTCGGTGTGCTGCAACATAAGCGTCGCGCTTTTGACATTTGAGGCAGAGGGCGCGCTGATAACAGCGGGCAGATTGCCCGCGCTCGACTCCTCTGCGGTGGTTAACTGAGAGGGGGAGGGCTGGGCGAGTCCCGTAGGACTTGTCATGTCTATGCGTGGATGTGGGCGCGGGATAGCGGGCACATTTACCACACCGAGAGCATTGTCCGCCTGAGCAGAGCGAATGCACGTTGGTTTCGTTTTTACAGAAATCTTGAGACATGCAGAACGTAGTGATTGTGGGCACTGGGGAGTGGGCACATCTGCTACGTTTAATGCGCAACCGAACTGGGTCGATTTTATGTGCGCGAGCCCTGTGTGACAGGCTGTGCTTGTGTGTAGGAATGAGCACTGGGCAGTGGGCATTTTGTCTACACTCATAACACCATCGGCCGTGGCCGGGACACCAGAAAATACACTCTTTGTGGGATTTATCTGCGTAGCCGTGAAAACGGCATTTGTGTGCAGGCAAGCGGGCAGTGGAACCGGCTTGTTGACTGCAAAATACACTGGAACAGTCACATTTCTTGGAACTGAACGAGCGATGACTGAGAACTGAGCGGCGAACACACACACAGCAGAGAGTGTAAAGGATATAGGCGCCGGATAGCGCAGCAGGAAGGCGATTGAAGGCGGAGCGGCCAGCGACTTCAGTGACGACTCGTCCCGCTGAAAAGGCTTCCTCAGACGGCGCGGCTTCTCTCCGGATCCAGCGATGCGTGTGCTTCGCTGAAGAGATGAAAAATCAGATATCAGCTGCCTGCGAGCTGGATTTATAGGCCTAAACCACGCCCGTTTCGGCGGGACGCTAGGCCTCGCTCGATAGGCTGCTGCAGTTGCTGCAGAACAGCCAATAGGCACACGAGCCGTCTTGCCTATGTCTGTATGCTGCCGCAACGCGTTTTACAATAATACAAAATTAAGGATAATTTTTTGGCTTCAATATCTCGTGGAAAAGGGATTTTCCCCTAGCGTAAGATACTTACCCAGTACGAGAGACCTCTCGTAAGAGAAACAGAAATTACTCACTGCTCTTGATTTAATAGCTTTAGTAGCTTTAATAAGAAGAAATTTCTCACTTGAATGCTGCTGTTAAATGCTCTGGCGAGGAGATGAGCATGATGGACTGTGTACAGATCACTCAGGGCGGGGTCTATGCTAATAGGGTGGAGTCTGTCAGCAGTTGTGGGCGGGGCCTAGGCATTTGTGATGTCACAAAAACTACAATCTCCAAACGGTTTTTTTCTGAGACACTGTTTATGATTTATGGGGTTAAAAAAAAGAGTAGTGGGTGGATTTTGTTGTGTACACACAACCAAAACACATTTGTTCAAACACCATGTAAAAGTCAATTTTGCATAATAGGTCCCCTTTAAAATGTATAAAACATGCTTAATATTTAATATGGAAATATATAATTTCTTGTTTATTTTTTATTTTAGTTAGTTAGTTAGTACTTTATTGTTCAGCCTTAACGTGAAATTTTTATTCTTTTGGGATTATGCATATACAAATGATACATATACATACATGCTTATGCTTTCCTCTCATCAATATTACATTAGGAAGAGTCTCTTTGCCAACACTGTGGTTATTTGATGTAAGTGGACAAGATCCTTCACTCATTCTGGAAAACAAAGCAATTAACAGCTTAAAGAATCCCCATTGTGCTCTAAGATACACTAACACTAAGGAATCAAAACATGAGATTGCGCTGTCAAATATGAAGTAATGTCTGACAGAAGCTAGCCTGATCATGGAAGGCTGCTGGGGTTGAGGAGGGATTTCTCCTAATGTGGGAGCTTCTCGGCAGCATTTCCTCTGCGAACACCCCCGACTGGATCTTCTGCAGCAGAGTGTGATTAAAATGTGTTGCAGACACCAATGCAATATATGCTTCTCCTGATGCAGTGTTTATTCTCAGAGTAAACATCTGCAGAAATGCCCATAGTGGAAGTCTGAAGGCTTTTGAACAGACTACAGGAATTGAGGAGAGAATTTTGAATGGCACACATGAGTGGAATGGTAGGGTAAATCGTTCATAATCATATCTGTGGATTTGCAGCAAAATACTGGTTTTGTGCTTTTCAGAGTTAAATATATATATATATATATATATATATATATATATATATATATATATATATATATATATATATATATATATATATATATATATATATATATATATATGAAGAGTTCAGATGCAAAAGCCTCTAAGTGCCATCTGGAATTTTCTTCTAGAATGATCATTTTTATCAAGCTCGTATATTTAAGTTCAATAATTTGAATCTGTATATATACAATGTATATATACTGTATACACTATATATATATTAAACAAACTGGGATGAATTACCTGACACCTACTGTACTAATCTAATGACACACTAGAATTATTTTGATTAATACATTAAACAAAGTCTTGACGCAAATGTGAGAATAATAGCTAGATTAGAGAATACCAGAAGTGTATTGTCATTTACTGCAGATCTACAGGATCTACAACGAAAAAGAAAAGAAAAGAAAAAAAAAACATTTAAAGGAATATAACACAGCCTATACTGTAAATAAAGAGAGATAATAGCCAAACAAGCCATTGGAAACAGGCTAATTTGAAACCAGCAGTGAAATGGCAACTACAACATATAGGCTAGCTACAATAAATAATTACTTGTTTATCTGTTTCACAGATACCCAGAATAAACCATTTTCAAATCCTAGCATATAGAGAGTCCCACGAATATAATCCTGGTGCTTGTTTACCCTGGACTGTCAGGCTGCTTTGAAGCTGCGCTCATGATGAGAGGACAGAGACGCAGCTCTTCATTACTGGAGGAATAAAAGAGGGATAGTAATATTTCAGAAGGAAGGGAGGAGATTTGCCGACGGCTCTCCTATTGGTTTAGTGCAACCGTGATGGCATTGAGGTGACGGCTTCATACTTTATAAAGCTCCCTCAGAGTGAGGAAACACTGAACTCCTTACAGCTGAAGTGGCACTGAGGAAAACCCGTGACATAACACTGAACCATGAGTGAGGTAAGTGCACCTCCAGCTTCACCGCATTCAGGCGCGATTTATCTGCCATAAGAGCAGATTTTGATAATACAATATGCGTAATGGATTTACTCATATTGATTTCTTTTGAGTGCAGCAGTGTGTTATGTTGTGAATATTCGCTCAGCGCACTTTAATTCACTTTAGCTTTGCCGATAGATCTGTGTGTTTAGACTACTTGAATGAACTTGGCTATTTCATTTGACGAAGACTTCTGAAGAGGGCGCACTTACCATTACACATCATCACATTATAGGCTAATTAAATAAATGTCCGTTTTCTGTATCTAAACTGCATCTATCTAAACATATAGGCTACTTTATACAGTGTAGATAGCCTACGTTTTATCTACACAAATGCATTGGGTATTTCCACTGTCATTGCCCTGGAGAAGTGGCACAGTTCATTAAACACACAGTGACCTTTTGCAACACCATCACTCAATAGCAGTGCACGTTATCGCTGTGGGAGCCTGCCATTAAAAAGCACATTACAGGATAGTTAATGTCAGTTCAGCAAAATCTGAACAGTTACCGGATAATGAAGCACTAACCAAATCATCAAGAGCGAAAATGGAACATGCAGAACATCAAACAGTGTTTTTGACTGACAGATGTCGTAATTAATAAATAAATAAATTTATAAAATGTTAAAAACATGCCATGCAAAAACGTGCCCCAATGTGACATTTATAAAATGTATTTAAAATATCTTAAAACACAGTTGAGCCTTGCCTTAGTAATGTATGCCACTGTGGTTTTATGATGTAAGAGTTTATAATATTGTCACAAAAATATGACAGTCCTGGAATTTTAGTTGCATTTCTTGAAAAAAAAAAATTCTCTAGATATTTGAAACCAAAATTTGCATAATTTGACTTTTGACACAAAATCTTATAAATAGGCTACCATTATAGAGCTCTTGTCTACCAATTATAGAATATTTATATAGCATAACAAGAACTAGATTAACCAACCTGTGTTAATTTTTTGATGGATCTGTTTTACTTTAATTTGACGATGAGATGCATTCTCTTGCCGCATACTAGTGGATCGCAGGTCTGTTCTGTGTTGTGGACAGTATGGAAATGTGTTATTTATTATGTGAATAATAAAATCGGGCATAGGCTAGTGTTTATTTGGAAACAAAACTGTCACTTTTACTATGTCATTTTGTATGTTTGGGTTTATATGTAGTTCCTGGTAATATTTTGGTAACTTTGTACGATAAACAAAACACCACTTGTGTCCAATGTACAATCTAAGTCCTGAAGAAGCAAACCTAGTTTCTACAAATAACGTTATTCTGTTTCACTAGGAAATCATTTTTCCATCTTAGAATATCTGCTGGATTACCTTCTTCTGGACTTTTGCTTTGGTTATTAAGGGCTGAAAGCAGCTGTGTCTGTGCTTGTTGTGTTGGGTACAGGTCAGGATAATCTTAGAGATTTTCTCTCAGTAAATAGTTACAAAATTTCCAGAGAGGAAGTGCTAATTAACTTTAAAGTTGTCTAGAAGCGGTGCTGTTGTGGCATCTCTCTCTAGCGACATGAGCTATAGGTGTGTGTGTGTGTGTGTGTGTGTGTTTTTTCTTGTCGTTATTTTCTGTGGCCTGCAGTGCTTTTGAACATGATGTGCCAGATGTAACAGAGAGGGATGCTAATTATGAGAGAGGAAATTAGCATAATCTCAGCCCTGATTTAAGCAGTCAGGTCATTACCATGCGTTCAGTTTGCTTCAAAGTATTAGAGCGTTTAATATCTAAAGAAAAAGACCAATTACTGCGAGAGCTGTGATCAAACACCATATGCCACATCTCTGCGGCTTCTTCTCTTTTATTCTGCATTTTCTTGTAGGAAATTTGGTAGTGAAATGATTTTTCTATCCAGATATTTGTTGTAATAACGTTTCTCTCTGGCCCTATACAGAACGCCTCTGACTTCAAAAGGAATGTGAAATCATAATCTTATTACTTTATCAATACATAGAACATTATTTAATTTAACAAACTTTAACTACTTCCTTTTCAGGCTGTTGTGGGAGTGGGAAAAATAATATTAACCGATAAGTAAACAGCTATTAAGGCATTGTTTTAATTTACTATTTTAGACAATGTGGCCTTTATAAACTGATAATTAACAAAACTAAAAGTTGGAATGGTTTACAGATGAATTTAAAGCCAGGTGATGTAATTAGACAAAGGTTAATGTCATTAAGATTACAACAATGATAGCAAATAGCAAATTAGAACTTTCATAAAAAAAGACTCATTCATTTATTATAATTTGCTTTATTAGTGAAATTGCAGAAATGCTACAAATAAATTATGACTGTAAAATATTATCTGAATTTAATGGTAAAAGACCTAAACAGTAAGTTCCCTTACAATATTCTGTGAAAAATTGTAATAGATCTAACGGGACAATTTTACAGTAAAATACTGATAAATGTACAGTTTTTGGAAGAACAGGTCATCTTATCTTGTTTATAGTGTAAAAACCATAAATTGACATTCCCAGAATTCCCTGTGTGACAGCTCACATTTGATGTTTTTAATTTAAATAATTATGTTTCGTCTTAGTCTTTTGTTATGAACATTAGGGTTTTATGTTGATAAATGAATGCTTATTGCATTATTTTAGTGTCATGCATGTTACCATGATGTTACCAATGTTGCCACATTATTTTTTAGAGTAAAACTTTGGCAAATATTTACTGTTTTTTTTTTATTGTAAATTTAATATATTTTTGTATTTATAATATTTTTATATTATGTACAGCACACATACAAAAAGTAAGCATCAAATATAAAGTAATTGAATTGTATTAAAATATGCAAAACATTTTTCCGCTTTTAAGTCATTTAATCCAAAATCAATGAAATTCGGCTTCACAGTTAATTATTTTTTTAAATCTGTTTTTCTGTCCATGTTGTTTGAGTTGTGGCAATAGGCTGTATGAATGTACTCATCACTTGAACAGAGCTGCAGAGCACAGATTGGGGATAGATCAAGAGCCACACGACACATTTAATCTGATTCTGACAACTCTTGAAAAACTGCCCACATTACTCAATTCAAAATGGTCTCCTCGTCTCTCGTCTAATTCATCTCTGACCTCCCACACAACACTTCCCTCACACTGGATTGCTTCATGACACTCAAAAGGCCTACTACATTTCTCCAAGCAACACAATTGTCTGGACTGTCGGGAATCTGATTGGACATGTGTTGCCATGAGCAAGAACGAGCTGCAGCATCCGAACTCCCCGCGTTTGCCACCAACTTTCTTTGCCCCCTGCAACTGTCGGATGTAATTTTCCATAAACAGAAGCTGATTTCATTCTGCCTGTTTATAGTGAGTAGGAAGTCAGCTTTCATATTCAATTTGACAAGCATCTGTGCACTTAATGACACTTGGGACGTTAACCTAAGATGTGAGTGATGGGACTAAAAGGAGGTGAAATAATACCTGAAAAAGTTAGAAGTCATAAAATAAACCGATGAGAAAAAACATTATGAACACCTCCCTCATATGTTGGTCCTTTGTGTGCTGCCAAAACAGCACAGACCCTCTAAGGCAGTGGTTCTCAACACAGAGGGCGCCGAGAGATCGGAAGAGGGGCGCAAATTGTTTTCAAGACAAAAATACTTTTCTTGTTGATGCGAGGTCTGACCTTGCGCAGTACTTGGACACCCCCTGTGGCTAGCGCAGTTGTCACACCTATAGACATTTTCGACAGACTGAATTTGTTGAACACATCGATGCAAGGGAGGGATGCCAACATCTTGCTTCTTTCAGACAAAAAGTCAGTGCATTCGTTGGCAAATCGGCTGATTAATAAAAATGTCGACATTAATAAAAAGGGCTTTAGTTTGAGAACCAGCTCTAAGGCATGGACTCTACAAGTCCCCTGAAGGTGTCTTGTGGTCTCTGGCACCAAGACGTCAACAGCAGATCCTTCAAGTCCTGTAGGTTGCGAGGTGGAGCCGCCATGGATCGAACTTGTTGGTCCAGCACGTCCCACAGATGCTCAATTGGATTGAGATCAGGGGAATTTGGAGGCCAAGGCAATACCTTGAACTCTTCATCATGTTCCTCAAATCATTCCTGAACAATGTGTGCAGTGTGAGGCCACTTCCACCAGGGAACACCACTGTCATGCAGGGGTGTACCTGGTCTGCAAACCATGTTTAGGTTGGTGGCATGTGTCAAATTGACGTCCACATGAATGGTCGGATTCCCAGCAGAACTTTGTCCACACACCCTCCACCGTCTGACAGTGCATCCTGGTGCCTTCACTTCCCAAGGTAAACGGCGCACATGTACATGTCTGTCCACATGATGTAAAAGAAAACTGGACTCATTGGACCAGGCAACTTTCTTCCGCTGCTCCAGGGTCCAGACCCGATGCTCGCGTGCCCATTGTGGGCAAAGGTGGGGACTGTGTTTTGTGACACATTCCTCCCATAACCATGATTAAAATTTTGTGTTACTTGTGCCACAGAAGAACTTCTGTTGCCTCGGACCAGACTGGATAGCATTCGTTGCCCTCGTGCACTGATGAGCCTTAGACCCCTAACACCCTGTCGCCGGTTTATGTTTGTCTCTCCTCAGACCACTGTTGGTAAATTTGTTGGCTTTGCTGTTTCAGAGATACTCTGACCCAGTCGCCTTGCCATAACAATTTGGCCCTTGTCAAAGTCGCACTTAGTCAGATCTTTATTCCTGCCCATTTCTCCTGCATCCAACAATGTTGATTGTGAGAACTGATTGTTTGCTTACCATCTAATCTACCCAGACCTTAATATGTGGCCTTGTAAGGAGATGATCAACGATATTCTCGTCATCTGTGATTGCTCATGTATATTGGCTCAGTGTATATTATTCTAGATATTACAGTATCTGAAGTGACATCAAAACATTTACATAAAGAAATATTAGATTTTGACATGACTTGTTTTTTGTAATGTCACTGGCATGAAGCAAACAAAAACAATGGCTTAGAGACTAGTGATGTTTGATTCTTGAATTAATTTTTTTTTTAACCGGTCAAGCAGCTTCACAGAATCACACTGAATTGAACTTTGTTTTCAGGTTGATGATGCAAGACACACATCCAAAGTAGCATCCATGCTTTTTGCGCAGCACAGAATGAGCCACTGAGCATGACCCGACAGGTTATAGAACCGAAGAACTGGTTCAAAATGAACAAATAAAATAAAACTGACGCAAAAAGAAATGAATAAGCTGGTTCTAGCTGTCAAAGGTTTCCGAGGGTTCTGGTCATGCTAATTGGCTGGAAACGTCTAGACATGCTTATTGGCTTATTACACCTAAGTATTTTCAAAGGTAATGATCCAAAAACATAATCTATGAACTTAATCCAAGTCGACACAAAAAATAACCATGAACTATGAGCTTGACTAGACAATAAACAATGACCTGGCACGTAGAACACAACAACGTAACATACAGTACTTCAGTACTTCAAGGCCCTGAAACATGGCAAACATGAGGGCTTAAAAGGGGTTCAAAACTCAGTTCCTGAAGGGGAAACAGCCCTGCAGAGTTTTGCTTCAACCCTAATTAAACACCAGTGATGGGTGCTTTCACAACACGCTTCTTTGTGAAGCTTCAAAACCCTTGCGAATCATTTGTTTCGAACCAGTGATTCGGAGCGTGCATCAAACCGCCAAAGTCACGTTATTTCAGTAAACAAGGCTTTGTTATATCATAACTTTCTAAATGTTTCTAAGTTTCTATGATCTCTGTGAACCCATGAACCGTGGCTGCGTCTGAAATCGCATACTCTCTTGAGTAGGTACTTATTTTTAATAAATAATTACTTTGCGAGTGCTAAAAAGTATGTTCTACATAGTATGATTGTGTGTGTAGTATGAATGCAATCTGGATGTTTTCATTATCACGTGACCTACCAGCATCAGTTGTGTTGTGTCACTGCCATTCACAAATCCTCTCCTGTGGCATCATGGGATAGTAAAGTGTCCCGTCGTATGCACACTTCAGAATCTCATCGGAAGTAGTAGGTCATTCGGGTACTTTTGACCTAGTCTTCTATGAGTACTGTGAATTCAGACATACTTCTTTTGTCACATAGTTTTTTGCCTACTATATAGTAAGGAAGTATGCGATTTCGGATGCAGCCATTATGATTTTTATCAGAGCGGCTGCAATGGCTGTCATGATGACACAGCTGTTTTAAGATTGGCCGGATTCATCGCATGACAACGATCACATGTTTTTCGTGTTTATTCTGACACCTTCACCTTCAGTTCCACTAATGTGGAATGTAAGGTAATGTCTTTTAATGTAATTATGATGTTATATTGTGTCATGTTTATCAACATAAAACTGATAAAAGAAATGCTTCAATGGTATTTAAATAGTATAGGCTTATGTTCTTGTACAAACAGACGCTTTATTGAGCAGTACAGTCGAACGCTTCTGATGAAAACATGACATGATGACAAGCAGGAAAGAAACCACATGATCAAGACCATGATTATAAGAAATTTTAAAATAAAAGTCATGACTTTTGATGAGAAAACTTGAAAAATGAAACATGAACAAAAATCTGGACTGACGTGAGTTTTTAATAAAAGCATGAGATAATAATAGTATGAAATATAAGTATGATAATAAACACAAAAATATATTTGTTGTTGAAACTGTGTAAACAACAAATGGAACTGGAACATAAGACTATAAAAAGACACAAACAGGAGACTTTGCTTCCTCATTTCAGAAGTCCATCTCATGCCACTGTAGTGAAGGATTCACTTTTTGCCAGTTACAAGCTAAGAAATCACTGTTGTGTTATTCTGGATATTCTCTCTTTTCTTAAATCTCCAAAGCATAAGCTGTTTCTTTGAACATTTGCAAATGAAGTAGCCTTACTGCAGGGCAAAGCCGCAGTAAATTTTTCGTTTGGCCGAAGGCATCAACACATCAGAATATTAAGAAGCTTAAGCAAACAGTTTTGTTATCCAAGCTGGATTATGTGAACTTTGCAGTATCATTCTTATAGCTCTGAATGTTTGGTGGCGCTTGCAAAGGCAAGTATTATAGTAACTATTGCTCATACTGAGGCTTAGTGATTTGTACAAACCCTTAACACCAAGTATTACAATTCCTGGACCATCTGTACTTTGCGTATGAATCCCAGGCAGCAACATAGTGTCGGCCCAGATCCGGGCCACATCTGGTACATGTGGATTCAACGTGCACCAGATATATTGCTGTCTGGGATGATGCTTAAAATCACATGGCTTATTGAGGAAAGATGTGCTATTACTCTTGTAACCACATAGCAACATACAGTACTAACCACTCTGAAAACCTTTGCAACCGAATATAACAGCATCCTGGATACCGCCTACAACAAGAAAATGTAAAAAAATACAATTAAATGTTCTTGACCTTGCTGTACATCTTCAGCTTGACTTGATTTTATGTCAAAGTGCAAACTTTCCCATGATTCCACTTTCACAGCTGCCATAACCAAATTAAAGATGTCTAAAGAACAAGAACCAAATACGTATTCACAGACCTGGTTCTATAATATTGTCATTTGCTCTGCTTATTAGATGCTGCTTTCCATATTATAGCATGGTGACAGGAAGTAAATAAAAAAAGCTATGAATATTTGAATGGTCATTTACTTCAGGAAAAGGGTCATAAATCACACACACACTCGCATTCACAATTTACAGGGTGCATTGCAGACCGACAGGCTAAGTGTTGTTATAAGAATAAATTGCCCCTGTAATATGTTAGTTTTGGTTTGATTACTGAAGCATTTTTCATCAATTGCATCAGCTCTCAGCATTGGGTTTATAAGATTCCCTGCCGACTGCATTGCCTCTGTCTTTCACATGCAATGTAAATCTGTAAATTAAATCGATAAAACAAACTGACAACTTTATTAAGCCCCTTTATGGTGAGAAGTGAATTGAAAGGCGATAGCAGAACATTTAGTGAATTGAACAATAAACTAGGTAGAAACACTATAAATAAATCTCACTTTGCTATGGACGGCATGCCAGCTTGATTGATTTAGACCGTTGTTTATAAGAAATGCTCTTGCTGGTATGCTCTGTATTATCCACATTATAAAATATGATTTCTTATTGTAATTATTTTACATGCTTTTCCACTTTGCTCCACTCCACAATGGTGGAGTGTTCAGGTTTTTGCACAAAAAAACAAACAAAAAAAACAGACCACTGGTATTACAATCATTGGAAGAAACTGTAACCCCCAAAATGGCGGCTCTAGTAAAGTAAGAGAAGTAAAAGAGCCAAGTCACCCACCTGGTCTTTACTTGTACATTGGCTGGGCCAACCTGAAATGTACAGCTTTTTAGCATTATTTGAGGATAAGAAACAATGCCAAACAATACCATTAATATAAGATTGTATTACTCATTTGAAATACTTTATTAAAATGCAAGTTTAGCAATTAGGCGTAACGTCTGAGGCTGAGACTTAGGACACCACAAACTGGGACTTTTCCCTGAACACATGGACAGCTGGTCACCCTATTATGTGTTAGTGTTGATAATTAGGTACCTATTGTTACATGTCAAAACTGACTATATTAAAGAAAGGCGATGCTGTTTCAAGTTAGTTGACTGTGTCAAAGGAGACGTTTCTGTAATGTAAGACGGGGGATCTGGTGACAGCAGGAGCGAGGCATTGAGGAAGTGAAACGTTCCCTTGCGGTGTCAGCTACGGCTCACCTGACATACGGCTCATAAATCACCCCACCTGTGACAGCTGATATCTGTCACTTCATCTGTCAAGAGATCTCGTTCATCTTAAACTTAAACATTGCTTCAGTGCCCTGAGAACTCAAGAGCTCAGTGGATGATTTCCCTCTCAATCTGTTGTTTTTATCTCTAAAAAACTCGCAGAACAGTCTAGGTATATTGCAAAACGTATACTGAGTTGGCCCGCTGTCTACAGAGCACACCTTCCTATCATGTAACCGTCATGGACCAGTGGCAGTTTGAAGGTGTTTAACAGTCGTTGAGAAGTTTTCCGTGAACTTTTTCCGGTGAGCTGTTTCAAACCTCCGAAAACAAACTTAGTTTTGGCCAGACTTAGTTGTAAATGCCGTTAGACCCGTTCATTCTTCGATCGATCTTGAATTATATGAGGACATTTAGGGTCACTTCACCTCTGAACACCAGGTTGCTAAACACCAAATCCTGTATGAAAGAGGAACAGATGTTATATGTGTGTCTTAAAACTTTTTCAGACCTTACATTTTTTAAGAATATACTACAACTCTAGGCTGGACTGAGAACAAAGTGTCAAAGGAGACGCTAGATCTTCAAAAATGTTGTCTATCTACCTCGGTAGGTCAAACTAAATGTTAAATGTCCTTTTTTTTGTGTGCATATCTTTGCATGCATGTATATATATATATATATATATATATATATATATATATATATATATATACATGCGACCCTTTTACCAAAATATAGGGACTGTTTAAAACCACGACTCTTTTGATATTATTTTTCTAGAAAACAAAAAGTGAACAAACATATGAATTAAATCAAAAATAAAATGTACAAAAATAAAGCCTACAGTATGATATTTGATACACACATTTCTAAGACCTAAATTATCAACATGATCAAAACTTTGCTGAGCACGATCTACTACTTGCCTTCTGTCTGATTGATAGACATTTTAGCATATAAATGGCCTTTTAGTATAAATCTACAACCGTCCGCATTCATGTGGTGGTACACGTGTCTTTTTACAGTAATTTTTTTAATTGTTAGTCAAAATTGAACACTTACTGAAGCAACTTACTTGATTATCCATGATTTTTTTTTTTTTTTTAAATGTAAATATCAAATATGTTACAACAGGCTTTTATTTAAATGTTTTATTATTGTAGCATTATTGCATTGCCCCCCATTTGTTGTATCAAATGCAATACTCAACAATAAACACATTTTAAAATATAACGTCAAAAGTTAAACAACAAACTGTTCCATAAAAAAAAAAAATATATATAGAGAGAGGCTTTAGAGGATTAAATAACTTGGATGAAATAGTCAATGTTCGGCTGACTACAGTCAATACTACAATTTGTGTAAAAATGGAATGGGAAAAAAAGGAAATTATTATTTGTCTTCTCACCATGTGGGACATAACTCATTTCTTATTTGATGAACTTTACGCAGTTATTGAACTGAATCAACACTTTAGAGCTGAATTGAACTGTGTTTGCATCACTGAATCATTATCCCTGTTTATCACTTCTTTTAAAGAATCTGTATTGCATAAAGCGCTATATAAATAATGACTAGCTATGTAACATACTTTCATGTCTGCTGTCTCTCCCCTTGCTGTTTTTAAGAAGCCTTAGTTCAAAACAATTTCTTCTCGCACAAAAGGGAACTTGCATGAATAATCCAAATGCTGTTCAAGTTTGTGGCCTAATTCCACGTCTTTCTTCAATTCTTAATTCACAGTGAAAGCCATGCAGAAGTTCTGTAGACTGTGACATCTACAAGCTTCGAAAATAGCACTACAAATGGCTGTGGGGAATCATTTATTTATTCAGCTCAAATTTTACAACTGAAGACACAGACCGTTCATCTTCACAATGCATAATCACAAATTTACTGACTTTAGATTTTAGAATATGATAATAAGATTTAACAAGGATTCAAACTGGCAATGTGAAAGTTTACTTCATACAACGTAAAAGGAAAAGGGAAACATAATTTACCAGCACCCAATATGACATACAGTATTTATACTGTACATGCCTTTATTCACCCAAACTGAAACAAACACTTTATATCTAGGTATGAAGCAAAATACACTTTTAAAGACTTAAAAGACTTAAAAAAAAACCCAACAACTTTAATTTACTGGTGAATAAAGCTTAGCGAACATGTTTTTTTTTTTTTTTTTTGACGTTCAGAATCACTCAGCATGTTTTTGCCTTAAATTCCTTTAATGGATGAACAAAATAGCATCTTTACTGCATTTGAGACATATGAGCAGAATCCTGAAGACAAACTGGATACATTAGGGAAAACAAGTTGCCTTAAGAGAAACAGATATTATATTTACATGTTCTAGTTTGGGATCCACACAAATTTTTTTTCCTTTTATGTGTGAGGCAGGTTTATGTATGCCGTGCCTCTGAGAAGACGAGAGGTTAAGACTGAAAGTGCTAACTTCAAAACAAACCTTTCATGCGTGTGAATTGCACAACCTTGTCGTGCCATGTCAGCTATCTAGGAGAGGCCATCAAGCATCAATGTCACGCATTTAATATTTATGGCAGGAAAATCTCCCAGTCTTCCGTGGTTCTGAGCGAGCAGCAGCCCGAGGAAACTGTCTCTGGGGCCCTGCTGTTCCCACAGACGCTTCAACGCTGATTCTCACATGATGAGCACAAAACAGCTGCGACAGAGAACCAAGGAAGTGTGTTTAGCGAATACATTTGAGATTAGAGATGCTAAGTGTCTTGGGGGGGGGGAAGCTTCAAAAGAATTCACTTAAAACCTTTGCATTGTTGCCCGTGTGGAACACAAAAGTAGATGTTTGGCAGAATGTCTGAGCTGCCCTTTTCCATAAAATGAAAATGTCATTCACAATTTAATGCTAAAAAACAAAAACCCAAACATGCACTCCTAAAGTCCCCCTGTAGTCAATAACTATCCCTTAAAACTCATCTTTAATCACCAAAATGAGTAATTCTTCATGATTTAAAATAGCTTGAATGTAACTCTACACCCTTGCCTCATTTAGTATACGTGGTTCTATGAATATGCAAATCACTCACACCAGCTCAGAGATCCTGATTGGTTACACGCCAGAAACACCAGTGATTTCAAACTGCATTTTTGAGATTGTCTTTCAATCATATATTATTATTTAGTACTAAAAAATAAAATGATGGTGCCATATTTTGAGTCATTATTGATAGAACTATTCCCAAAAATATTGTTGGGTTTATGTAACATTCTTTGCACTAGACTCTGCTATGCAGGATTTTTTTAATTTTATTTTCACTATATGTACTGTAACATGAAGAGCTTTTGAATAAAAGCTTTTGATATCTCTGCTCTTCAGAAAGAGGTAATTATGATAGCTTTTTTTCAATTTCTATGCAAAACTAGACATTGCAGCAACCTTGATTTGGAGTTTTAAATGCTAAAGAAAGCACTTTCCTCCAAACGCAGAGACCATAGCAACATAATTGGTTTTCTGAGCGGTGACACTGTGTTTTTGCTGAAGGAGCCTCTCTCAGCTCTTGATTTCTATGGTTGTGCAAGGAGAAGCCAACAAAAGAAACATGTTTACCTTGAACATTGTCTTTTCTGACTCTTTGCTGAGTGGAAACAAGATTGCATGAGCGTCTGACATTCTCTAAAGAAGTCCTCTGTAATTGCCAGCACTGCGGTTTGATTATGGTTGCAGCCCATGGGGAGTGTGTGTGTCTGTGTGTGTATGTGTGAGAGTGCATTTCACCTTCTTGAAACATAAGTAGAATTTCTTTGCAGTTACTGTAATGTGTGTTTTTTGGGAGTTTTTTTTCACAGTTTGTTCCTTTAGTACAAACACCTCTGCGTTGTATGATTGTGTGTGTGAATAGTAATTGGATTTTGGAGGTTGTGAAACCTTAAAGGTATATCCACACTGACAGTAATTGAATGGCTGCTCTGTTGGTTACTACTGTTGTTACTGCATTACACTGTATCGGGTGGTGGGTCACTTCATTCAGCTTCATTGTCTGCACTCCCATTGGTCATCGCAGTGTTGCTGCCTGGATGAATTACGTAGGTATTTCTTTTTGGATTTCAGAGACACTTTCTTCACTTTACCCTAAACAAAGGCAGCATTGCTAAAATGAGTGGTTGGGTGTTGTCACCACCAAAAAAAAGACAAAGGTTCACACAGCCCCAGACAGCAACATAGGTCCAGATCCGGGCCACATCTGATACATGTGGATTCCATGCGTACCAGATGTGGGCCGGATCTGGGCCGGCACTATATTGCTGTCTGGGGCAGCAGAATACTGGTAATCCAGAGTTCTCGCGAGAGCACAAGTTGAATTTGCTCAGCGAGTTACTCTGGTGTCCAGTAATGATGCTCATTAAATATGCCCCTCGATCTGAGCTGCACCAATCACATCGGGTTATCTGATATAGGCGGGCCAGAGGCGAGATGACGACAGCGCTGCGACGTCGAAGTCATTAGTAAACATTGCAAGATGGCTATGGATGAATACCAGTTGTTTGAAACGGCTTTGGCCGCTACAATGAAAGATTTCGATTTTTTCTCTAAAACAGGAACAGAAGACAGCGCTCGAATCGTTCCTTTGCAAGAAGGGCGTTTTTGCTGTTTTGCCGACCGGATACAGTAAGAGCCTAATCTACCAGTTAGCTCCGCTGGTAGCTAAGCGATAACTTGTTGTGATTGGTCATAGTGTTATCCAATTGCGTGCAGTGAGATTTTCAAATGCATGCTTGGTGCCGCCCCTCGAGCTGGCCGATTTTCATTAGTCAACGCCAGACCATTAATCTTTCAGATTTAGGTCTGGATTTCCAGGGAAGCAGAATACAGTTGTAAGTCCTGTATTTGAGCCATTATAAGGGGACCTATTATGCAAAATTCACCTTTGCATGCGCCGCGTCAAAATCACGTTCTGTCTGAGTAGGAACTACATTTGATTTTGAATTTGAACCGCTCAAAAAAGTATGTTCTACATAGTATGAATGTAGGAGGTATGAATAAAATTGTCACTGCCATTTTGTTGCTGTCACGTGACCTACATCGTCAATTGTGTCCCATTCATAAATCCTCTCACGTTGCCTCATGGGATCGTAAAGTGTCCATCGAATGTGCAGTATGTAGAATGTCAGCATATTAGAATGATTTCTGAAGGATCCTGTGACACTGAAGACTGTAGTAATGATGCTAAAATTTCAGCTTTGCATAACAGGAATAAATCACATTTTACAGTATATTCAAATAGAAAACATTTATTTTAAATTGTAATAATATTTCACAATATTACTGTTTTTACTGTATTTTTTATCAAATAACTACAGCCTTGGTGAGCAGAAGAGACTTCTTTCAAAAACATAAAACAATCTTTATTATTCCAAACTTTTTGACCAGTAGTCTAAAAATCACACAACAATAAAAGGAATAAATATATATTGAGAAACTAACATTGTAAATTATTTCCTTGGATATAATTACAGTAAGTTACTGGCAGCACGGTTTCCAGCAAGTTGTATTTATAGTATACAGTACTGTAACTAAACCGCATGTTACTGTATTTCTACTGTATTTTATAATACTATAATATCTATATTCATTCATTACTGCTAAATATTAGTTACTGTAATAATGACTAATAATGATACTATATATTATAATTAATATATAGTTACTATAGTATACACATAAATCCAAACCATTATACAATGAAAAACAATGAAAACTAAAGGTTAAAATGACAATATAAAATAACTATAACTATTTATACTTTTCTCCCTTACTGTAAAATAAAATAAATAATCATCTAAAAATTAGGAAACAAAGATGCATCTAGACAAGGAATATAGATAAAATCACACAGCTGAGTGCCAATAAAAGCAATGCTAACAGTCTCAAGGTCGGAAAAGAGATCAGCCCTTTTTTTAATAATAAAACACATAATAAAACACATCAGTCAAATATAACATTTTCGCTGGATGGCCATAATCTGACAGAAGGTTCACCAGAAGCACCCCACCCTCTATAAATATTTATACACTCAATCAAGTGTAGCAAAAAGTTGTTTTGTCAAATGATTTAAATGCATGAAAGCTTTCATTAAAAAGAATGTAAGGAAGCATTAAACAGGACGGCAGTGTGGTTGTCCGACGGGTTATTTCTGTGCTCGTGTAGGCTGAACATTCTGCTCTGCCTGAGAGGACGTGCAGGTTGCCTGAGCTCCTCACATCAAAGCACTACAAACACTGTTTGAAATTCAGTGAAAGTGGAGTTAATAATGCAGGAGAGGATGTGCCCAGGGAAAACATGTTTGGCGATGCCTTCTCGCTCGCTCGGCTGTTTAACTGCACCCTATTTTCCCGATGTTTCAGAATTTGACTTCAGGGCCAGTTTGGTTTGGGTTTGGTGGATTATCAAAAAAAATCATCAAAGATCATAAAGCAAACTGATACTTTTTTTCCACATGATACTGCCAAAAATGCATGCGTTATCACACTGATGTTTTTGAGTTTATCCAAGCAGAATCAAACCAGTCTAACCGAGCAGGCTTACGTTCCTGAAAATTCAACAATAGAATGTTTGTTTCGGTTGAAATCTATATCGCTAGCTAATGGTTTTTTTTTCTCCACCTTTGTTTTTAGTGATACTTTTGGTTTTGGGTTTAGTATTTTTATTCTTATCAGTCCATTTGCAGCTATAACTATCATAAACAGCATTTTCAATTACTTTTTAAGCCACAAACCTCTAATACTCTTTATCTCATTGTTATATAACTTCTCTTATTTGGTTACATGCCCCTCTCAACTTTTGTTTTCGAAGACAAAAAATTTGGGATTTTTTCCCAATTGTCTTTCAAAAAACAGCAACAACAATAACAACAACATAAAATATTTAACAACAAGAATGTGTAATGTCAAAGACAGGGAAATAACAAATTCCTTTCAAAAGATATCAGACACTAGTAAATATGTTGATTGGAATTATATTTGGGCTGTCAAGCGATTAATTATTTTAATGATGTGCCAATTAATTAATCTAATTAATCACAATTTAAGTGCACATCAGATTTGGCTGAGAAATTACTCACAAAAGATCATTTAAAGTCATTATTGTGTTTAATGAGAAAAGCACCAAATAGACATTACAATAAGAATAGCTTTAGAAAAATATTTGATTCAACATACAATTTATTACATAAACTTTTAGGCTACAACAGCCATGATTTTCTTTCAGAAGCTGCATATGAATTGGTATTTAGATATATTTACAGAGCAAAATGGTGTGGTTACCAACATTCTTCAAAATATCTTCTTTTATGTTCTGCAAAAGAAAGAAAGTCATACAACATTTCAAACTACACAAGGGTGAATAAATGTAAATAAACAAAATTTTCATTTTCGGGCAAACTATCCTCAAAGCATAATTTTTTTTTTTTTTTATGTAATGTGATACTCTAAATAAGAAACTAAAACTGCCAATAGGTGGTGGTAAATGTCTAAATGAGTAAGTCATTGTTCATTCAATTCGATCAAACGGATGATTCATTCATGAATGAAGTAAATGGTTCTCTTTATGAATGGGCCATTTAATCACTGGTTCACCTCAAAACACAGATTCATTTAGAAACTAAATATTAACTTCTTATTTATTGAACTGTTGTATAAAATCAATATCACATTTGAACATGCTATTCTGGTCGAAAACAGCACTTGTGTGATATTGCGCTCATTACTCATGTGATATTGCTTAACTATATCATATTCTATTAATATGAGACAAAGACTCATGCAGGGGCATTTTTACCCTGATATCTCGAATTTTAAGGGCATTTTAACTGCATTCTATAGGCTCCATCACGCAGTGAGTTGTTGCCCTGCTTCATGCTCATCTCTCACAGAGATTCAGTTGTTTTTTATCCTGGTTTTGTTTTCATGGACTTTTAGTTTGTATTCATTAGTTTTGTGGATTCTAGTGTGGATTAGTAAAGCCTTTGTGAACCTGACCTTCATCTGCCTGTTCTTCCTGCAACCCCCTGTGACAGATGACCGGACCTACAATGGATATAGCAGAGCAGTTTGCCACTCTGGCCCGGAGTGGCCAGAACATTATGGATTTTGCACTGCAGTTTTGCCGTCTCGCTGTTAGATCTCAATACAATGACGAGACAATCAAATCTTTGTACTGAATCGGGTTTAACTACCACCAAGAAGACCTCCCAGACCCCCAAGGACTTGACTGGAGGAAGGTGATACTTCAATGTCTGGAGAGTGTCTACCCCTGATCCATGACACAGCCAGACCCAGAGCCCAGCCCACCACTACCCTTGACCGCGGTGATTTAGACAGAGTCCCCGGCAGACAGGAGGCTTCTGCTTGAGCCAGAACCCAAGGAAGAGAGGACAGCGCCTACCATCGCCCCAGAGCTGAAGCCCCAGAGTGAGTCTGACCAGGGGTGTGAGCCAGAGAGGGTACTGGTGGTCTTGGATACAGAGGACTGGATGATAGATTTGAATTCAGAGGTACTACTTCCCACCCTACCCCACCTTGAACCGGCACCTTCATTGCTGGCCCTGCCCAGCAATAAGACTATTTCAGTGCCCTGTATTGAGACTGTTTCATCACCCTGTATTCACTCAGAATTTTCATCACTGATCCTGCCTTCCTCTCCCGCTTCCACTACAAAGCTATGCCAGTCCTTCAGTCCCTCTTCAGCTAGTTCCCATAAGCCCTTTGTCTTCCCCTCTAACACCATGCTGCATAGAAAAGCCTCAGGTCTTACCATCACAAGCTTCGCTTGGGCTAGTGGATCCCCCGGCTCTGCCTCAGGTCGCTGATCCCATCGCTCCACCTCTGCCTGTCGACCTGTCGGCTTCGCCTTGGCTACTCCCACCGTTGGCTCCACCAGAGACCCTTGGCCTTGTGGCTCCATCAGGCTCCCTGGTTCCTCCGGCTCCACCTCGGTCAGCAGTCACCCTGCCTGCGCCGAGGACTTGCGAGCCATCCACTGCACTCCATCTCTCCACCCCTTTGGCTCCAGCAGGCTCCGCCCTCCCTTTGGCTTCACCTTGGTCCTCGTTGCACTGGCTCCGCCTCAGTCCTCCTTGGTCACCAGTGCCAGCGGTCTCGCTTGTTCTCATGGGCTCTCCGTCTGCGGCCTTGGGCTCCCCTAATAATGGTTCTGTCTCCGTTGGTTGTCCTCCGGATGTTGTCAGCTACTTCACCATCATGGTTCCTCCCTCCATTGACTCTGCCGTGGGCTATCATCATGGCTGAGCTCTGGGTCCACACCACCTGGCCACTCCGTCCATCATCTCTACCCTGGCTGCTTCTTTCTTCCTTCTAATCCTCCTTGGTCTCATCTGCCTCCTCTCACCATCCCTTCATCCTCCTCCTAAGCCACCTCCTTATTCACAACACAGAGCGAGGCCCTGCCTTCCGGGAGAAAGGATTCTATTCAGTTGCTTTTTATCCTAGTATCCTAGTCATTAGTTTCCTGATCTCCTTTGTCTATTTTCCCACCACTTATTTGTAGTCATGGAGATTCATTTATTCAGCACAGGTGTTCGTCATTGCTTGTATTTAAGTTGCAGTCTATTCAGTGTTCATTTGTCCAGTTACATTAACATGTAGAGGTTGTGTTAGTTTTCTTGCCTTGTTTTGTGGATTCTAGTGTGGATTATGATAACATAATTATAATGAAATATGACTGGTGACTTTTGAGATTATCCCAGGCCACATTGTAGTTTTAGTTTTGTAGTTAACAAACCTTCTCTTCATTTATTTCAGCTGGCTTGTAACTGTTAGTGGTGGGCAGATCGAGGCTTTGTGGAACAATAAAACAGTTGAAGCCACTGTTAGTGGTCAGAACAGTGTAAATGCAACAAAAACCCAGGCCAAACATGCATAAAAACACCTTTTACAAATCTATTTCACATTTTTTATTGAAAGTAAAATCTTTCAAATGCATTTATCTTATCATCTAATAAGATTATCAAGTGTATATATGTTATTTTATCAATTGTCAGGATTTGTTTTGTTTGTTTTATGAATGGCTCAGCTAAACAGGCCAATAAGACTAATTACCATTATTCATTTTAAAGGGTAACTCTCGCCAAAAAAAATAGTCGATCTCCAAATGCGAATGAACTGACTCAGAATTTTAGTATTGCTTCTTATATGAGGATCCTTTTTCAAATACAAGGTCAATATTGATTTCACTAACGACAAATTAACAAATTATCCGTGAATTTATATTTAAGCTTTAAGAGTTTTCCATTTCCATTTACGTTGCATTCGGAGATCGACTATTTTTGACTGTCAAACTGCCGGTGGACACAGCTACAGTGAGTTGTTCAAAATCTTTCTTTTTAGTAAACTCTGTGTACACAAACAATGTTCTCAATGCCCGAGTTCATGCGTAGAGCCCCTGGTGATACTTCAAGCAAAGTTTCATGTTGTGTCGAGCCTTCTTAGTGTTTTAAAAATAGCGATTTTTCATGCTATCATAGTCGTTCCCCAAGCACTCCCATTCAAAAGACAATTTGACCTAAAACGAAAATACGGTCAAACTTAAAAGTGGTGTTTCCATTCTAATTATGCTTTTAAACGAAAGTTTTCCTCTGGTAGATTAACAAAAAGACCCTAGGTTGCATTTTGGCGAGAGTTACCCTTTAATTATACTAATGTCTAATTAAAACGTCTACAAATGTATAAAACTGATCAGAGATCAGGTAAAACCCACAGACACTTGTTCATTGGTTCCAGTGACTCCTCAAGATTCATGGGTTGACAGAGATCATCGCCCCCAGCGGTGAACCATTGAAATTACGAAGTGTTTCGAAACAGTTGTGACGTAATGAAGCCTTGTTTACTGAAATCACATGATTCTGGCTTTTTTATTTAGTTCCTTTTTTTATTTTTATTTCAACAGAGGCAAGGATCCGGAGCAGCTGGTGGCAACAGCAAAACCTCTGGGGCACAAGGTACTGTGAAAATATTCCACACGAAACCAAACACATCATAGATCTTTAATCATTTTTTGGCAGCTTCTACAGTGAATACAAACAGTATGTCCCAGGAATTCTTTGTCTTGGAAGAGAAGAGATTCATCATGTTGTTGAGTTTGCCCCAAACAACCTTTAAGCATACAGAAAAGCCCAGCATCCCATCTGAAATCTTCAGGCATAAGCATTCTAAAGTATTCCCTGACACGTCCCAACAAACAATAATGTTCTGCGCTCTGCTCAGTGAAGGAAGAAAGAGTCTGGTAAGCATTTCAAAATTTGTGCCTGTGTTTGAAAAAAAAAAAAAAGGCTGAAGGAGGCGGCAAAAAAAGAAAAGCGTTGAAGCAATGAACACGGTCCCCAGCGTTTTAGCTGCACGCTCTTATGAAAAATGCAACTAAATGAATCTGAACCAACAAATTGGCCCATACATCTTAAATCAGACTTAAAAGACTTGAGGGTTTTTCTGTTGTTGGTTTTCTACCTGATGAAGTAATGCTCTTGAGGACTCTGAAGCCTCGGGGAGAGCTGGGTACAGAGCTTATTGGGCAAGGCATAAGAACTGCATCTCAAAGGAAGCTGATTTCACTGAAGCTTGAATCTTCACGGAATTGCACGGTCTTATTTGCAGATGATGCTTTAGACATGAGAACATAATAGTGTAATGCTAGCACCAACTCTCTTACTCTAGTATCAGGAATGATTTTATACTACATACTGTACACTTTATAGTAAATTTCACTATAGTAAAGCTTCTGCAAAATCCAAATACCATTCAGTGACCACAAAATGTATTTGGATACTTAAGCCACATAGAAATATCTGAATTTCAATGCATCAGACACAAACAATTAAAATCAAGTAAACAAATGATGCTAGAATTCATTTCTCAACAACTAAACTTACTGGATTTATGAAATCAATTCCCCTCTCAAATTTTTTATATTATTAAATACATTTACAAGTACAGGACTTGCTACTGCCAATACACACAGAACACTCTCCCACATAGCAAATTTGATCTGGCCCAGCTCCGTTCCACAGAACCCCTTTTCCCTCGGCCTACATACCACAATGAATGATGGCCCTGTAGTGGCTCATATCCGGATTAAAGACATGGACCACACATGGGCCAACACTAGCCCAAGTCTCAGCCATTTAATAACCATAACAGGGCCTGAACTGGGCCAGAACTGGTTTTAATAGTGGCACCGATTCTCAGCCATTACTAAAGCATATCAAAACCAGATTTTAACCAGACCCTATTCCATTTAATAACCCACAACTATAACCCCTACACTGAGACAGAATAAGTTTTATTCTTGGTACTAATTGTCAGCATCAAGTAAACCAAAACAGAGCTACACCTGAGTCCCACATCTAGCCCAGTCCCGAAACAGAATTGTTATCTTTTAGATTTCCTCTCTGGTGGTATACAATAGTTTTGTGAGATCCATTCTTTGAAGGCATTTCTCATTCAAACGCACCTTACCTGAAACACAGCATCAATGAGCATTTGATATCACTGTCGTAAAGCTTCTTGAGGTTTTCATTGCTGAAAATTCAATGAAAAAGTGGTTGAAAGTGAACAAAATAGACCAGGTGTAAACGGAAATGCGTCTCCTTCATCTACTTGTGATCAGATCAACTAAATCGCATCTTAATACCAGGTGGAAACAATGCCTGAGAATTAAAGATCGATCGTTTGAGTTCAGCAGCAAGCAGTACCATGATTATTTTTTTTGCAATTATAAAGTATGAATTGTGAGATATAATTTCTGATATAAACATTGATTTGTGTAAACAGAGAAAGGAACATGGTGAGAAAACCACTCATGTATTGACTGAAACATGAGGCCTGCTCTCTCTAGAGGTATATTTAAAGGATCTTGCTGTGCTTAACGTGTATGTCAAGGTTTTCCTCCTCCCTTGCTTAAATTGCTATTGAATTTGCCAACAGTCTAATGCGCTGTTTCATCTCAAAGGTATTCACTGAGCTGTAATTTCTTAACAATACAACAAATAACCTTCACATCTGGTACTTTCATGAATAGGGCTTGAAAGTCTTTTAAAATCATGCTGTACAATATATTTTTTTATATAATTTTAATGCATTTACTTTATATGAGGTTCACCGTTTTCAAAAACCAACATCCAGTTTAATCTTTATCTTGAGTTGCTTACACTTTTAACCCCTAATCTATGTTCTAGATAACAATAAATACACATTAAATAAATAAAACCACAATTAAATTAATATATTAGAGTGATAAAATAATGGTTGCAATAAAAACCATACCTTAAATTAGGCAACCAGTCAGTACTAGTAGTTTGGCACCAAATATTGGTAAACTTTTTTTTGCATACCGTAGTTATCCCTCTAAATCAATATGAGCTGTTTTACTGTAATGAAGTAATGTTACACCAATTTGTAACAGAATGTGCGATTTAGTCCACTGGAGGCAAGTTGAAGTGAGAACCCAAATGCAATTTATTAACAAAACGTGATCAAACATAAAACAAAGGCATGACGAGGCTTGAAACTGGAAACTCAAAACATCGACAGGAAACAATCAACTTTAGTACATGAAACAATCAATACTCGTATGCAATACACCTGTGAACAATGATCAGACGATTAACTAATGACAAGACACATGGCAGGATCACATGACAAACAGGGAATCACATGACAAGACACAGAAACATGACAATGACAAGAACAAGAAACAAAACTCAAAACGTGACATAGCCCCCCCTCTATCAAAACCAAAAAACAATAGTTCAGGAGGGTGGTGGAGCGGAGGCGGTCTTGGGGGAGGGATGGAGGGCCAAGGGAACGGGACCAGGACATGGCAATGGCGGGCCTGGGCCGTGGGCGGACCTGGGCCGTGGAGCTTGGTTGTAACTCATAGAAGCTTGGGCTTGGGCCTGGGCGGCACGGCTTCTGAGGCCTTAATCAGGTACCTACTGCCCCTCCCCAATATTTTCTTGGGATGAGTCTCTTGCGTGGCGGCCATCTTGGGCGAAGACTCGTGAACTGGAGCCGATGTGTGTGCTGCTCACACACACAAAATAGCTGTGGCCACTATCATAAGTGCTGTATCATCCAGAGCTGACTCAGGTGCAGCGGCCATCTTGTACGAAGACACAGGCACGGCTGACCTGGCGTGAACAGTCTCTGACCTGGCTGGCCTGACGTGAACAGGTAGGCCTAACGTGAACAGGCAGGCCTGACGTGAAGAAGCTCAGGCTCGGCAGAACTGACGTGAATCATGGATACTGATTCTGATACTGATACTGAGAGGATACTGTGGGTTTGCGGAATATAATTCTGAAGTTGTAATACACCCAGTGTTCAATTAGGCTAATTCAAGTGTTTTCATGCAGAGAATAAAATAGAATGAAATTGTCATTACACTGATTGTTGTTATATACACACATAGTATATACACACACACACACACATATATATATATATTATTATTATTACTTTTATCAATATTAGTCTATTTAAAGTGATTGTGCTGGGGGGTTTGGTCAAACTATGGCAGCGATACAGCGAATAGTTGTGCTAAATGAAAGACGGCACAGTCTGCGGTCCGCATAACGTTATCGGGAAACGCAGCCCTGGACTGGAAGCGTATATGAGTGTCTCCAGTGAATTTTATTTTGATGGCTTCTGCACACCACTTGCAGGGAGTTTTAGACAGGATGTGCTTTGTTCCAAAGGCCCAGCACCACTGACTGTACAGTTGCTATATGTGCATTTATATGACATTGCAATCACTGTGTGACATTTCTTTCTTGATGCATTATTGCTAATATCATATGAGTCATAAATAATGACTATGTAAAGAGGGAGTTAAAAGTCCCCCAAACCCTACATCGGGTAAGTGGTTTAAAGAATAGATGGATGGGTGGATCGGTGAGTGGATGGGTAAGTGAGTGAGTGGGTTGTTGTTTGGGTGGATGGATGGGTGGATGGATGGGTGGATGGATGGGTGAATGGATTTGTGGGTGAATGGGTGGGTGGATGGGTGGGTGGATGGGTGGATGGATGGGTGGATGGGTGGGTGGATGGGTGGATGGGTGGATGGGTGAATGGGTGAATGGGTGGATGGATGGATGGATGGATGGGTGGGTGGGTGGGTGGTTGGATTTGTGGGTGGATGGATTGATGGGTGGGTTGGTGTTGGGGTGGATGGATGGATGGGTGAGTTTTTGGGTGGATGGGTTGGTGGGTGAGTTTTTGGGTGAATGGGTGGATGCATGCGTGCGTGCGTGGATGGATGGGTGGATGGATGGTTGGATGGGTGGATAGGTGGATGGCTGGATGTATGGATGGTTAGGTGGATGGATGGACGGATGGATGTATGGGTGGGTGGATGTATAAATGGGTGGGTTGGTGGATGTATAGATGGATTGATGGATGATGGACGGTTGGTTGGGTGGGTGGATGGATGGTTGGGGTGGTGGATGGATGCATGGTTGGGTGGATGGATGAAGTGGTAGATGGATGCATGGTTGGGTGGATGGATGCATGGGTGGGTGGGTAGATGGGCGGATGGATGGATGGGTTAATGGATGGGTTGATGGTTGGGTTAATGGTTGGTTGGGTGGGTGGGCAGATGGATGCATGCGTGGATAGATGGGTGGATGGATGGTTGGTTGGGTGGGTGGACGAATGCAAAATATTTGTTTAGCATATTAATAAGATTAACCATTATTCCATGATAAAAGTACTACACAGTTGTCATACTTTTTTAATTTTTATTTATGTTATCAAAGCTTAATCTAACAGCCAACAGTCTTGGATGTTTTTGTCTTTCTCCATTCAGGTAAATAGGAGCTGTGTTTCCTAGAAAGTGTTATTTTTGCCAGTTGACATTGTGTATGTAATTTGTCTTATCCTTAGCTCTTAGTCAGATCATTTTCACCAATACAGTACATGCACACTGAATCAGTTTGATAGCATTTACATAAAAATTGTATTCTAACCCTATTGTTTGACAGCTTGTTTTTCATCACCTGCATCATTGTGTTTGATTATATTTAGAAGTTAACATTATGTCATTATTAAAGTGCTCATATTTTTCTATGCCCAGATGAATCTAAGAAAGACGTCCCTGAGGATTTTGACATCGACATGGAAGCCCCTGAAACCGAGAAGGCAGCTGTCGCTATTCAATCGCAGTTCAGGAAGTTCCAGAAGAAAAAAACTGATGACAAGTCATAGTTGCCAGCGGACATCTCTCTCCGTACGGCCTCATCAGGACAGCATGGTTTGATGTTGCATGTAATAGAATCCATTCTATATGGACTCAAGGGAGGGGGAGGGGGAGGGGGAAATCAAGGTCGTAACCTGTCAATCACTGATCTAACCTGTTATTTTACTGCTGTAACTGTGAATTCCATAGTTTATATTCATTTTGGTTCCAGCTTTATTCTCCATTCTGGCCAAGAATATATGTCTTACAAGTGTACTGATGCATGATTTTCTATTGTAACTCATTGAACCTGTCCATTATTTGTGAAAGCACAATATGTTTTCATTGTGAGCTGCTTACAAAATTAGTCAGAAACTATTTATTGCATTATGTGTACATAAATATAGAGCAGAACTTTATTTTTGTTTCACACCATTAGTCTTCATCTGACGAATGCTTTAGCATACATTCACATCCCAGCGGAGTTTTAAAAATAGCTTGTCTTTTGAAAGCCATATTGTTGAATAATTCCCAGTTTATCTTACCGAATCCTCACTGTGTGCTCAGTTTTCTTTATTGATTCATTTCTGTGTTGAATTCCATGCTGGATAAAAATGACTTGAGAGCGAGTGTTTGATTGTCTATTTTGCTGTGGAATATCATAACATTTCTGTTCATTTTCTTCCTTTGCAAAGAATCATGGCACAGACATTAGCCAAACCAAACACTCACTCATTTATATCTCAACTCAACTCTTATCTCAACTCAGTCTGAATGAAACAAGAAACTATTAATAAACATCCTTGAGTCTCTGGAACTAAATACTGTATTGTCTTTTAATTAAACAAAACCTTAGAGGATGCTTATTTAGAAAAAAATAATTGCCCTCATGTTCAATTGATGACAAAACACAATAATAAGATGACATTTGTGACATAATCTACAGCATAATGTTACACAGATTGACCAACTGGCATGTACTCTACTATTCATCAACTTCTGGACATCTGGAGAACTGCACTTTTTAGAAAATAAATCATTGAGGTTTTCTCGCTGCATAAAACACTTTCTCAATTTCATCTCATTTCATCTACACAAAGACAAATTCAATTTAATCCAAAGGTCCATAAAACTTTTTATTTTTTTACAAATCAGTCTTTCATTTGCATATTTTATTCTGATATCAGAGTCAAAATGGCTGACAGTGCAAGCTATGAATTACTTCTCTCAGCAAATTCTATATATGAAAGAACTGTTTGAAAGAATACCTACCCTTCATACCATGTGAAGGTCACACATTGCACCGAGTAATATATTATTTACACTGAATCCTCTAGTGTAATCCTCACACGCACACACACACACACACACACACACACACACACACACCCCTCCTGAGCCTCTGTACTGAGGTGAGATCCATGAAGAGACACTCTTCCCAGCATGGGAAAATAACACCATAAAAAAGTGGGAAATAGGATTAATGTGCTCAGAAAATGTTCATATGCTTGTATGTTTATCCTGAAAAGTGTGTCTTGCAATAGTTAAAGGATTAGTTCACTTCAGAATAAAAAAAATCCTGATAATTTACTCACCCCCACGTCATCCAAGATATTAATGTATTTCTTTCTTCAGGCGAAAAGAAATGAAGGTTTTTGAGGAAAACATTCCAAGATTTTTCTCCATATAGTGGACTTCAATGGTTATTAACGGCTTGAAGGTCCAAATTGCAGTTTCAATGCAGCTTCAAAGTCTCTACATGATCCCAGACAAGGAATAAGGGTTTTATCTAGCCAAACCATTGGTCATTTAAAAAACAACAACAACAACAACAAAAAAACATTTATATACTTTTTACCACAAATGCTCGTCTTGCACGTCCACGACTTCACGCATTACGTAATCACGTTGGAAAGGTTTGATTGGGTAACCTAGACTGGGTAAACCCAGTCTGATCTGCCGGCGATTTGATTTCGCACTGCAGCTCAGACTAGAAACCTCTACATTCTCCTATCCTGCTTCCGTTACAAATTTGCGGGGACCAATCACAAACTGGCTTATTCACCTGGTGCGCTATTGGCGGGTTTAATCCAATTACTTTTAACCTCTTGACAATACTCATTGGCTTCTTTAGTTTAACAAACAAATCGCTTGAGTGGGTGTAAATACCACTCACTTTCATGTTTTTTTTGCACAACCTGCAAAATTGCTCGATGCCATCGCTGCTTCTACAAACCGCTGATCAATGCTCCAAACCAACACGTTTATTGACACGTTTCCTGCCTGGAGTTTTCGCTACAAAGTACGTCACCTGGACCGTTGGTCTGATGGGTTGAAGGACTATCCAATTGCGTACAGAGTCATTTGAACTATGCCCGTTGATCACGCCTCTTGTGCAGTAGAAAATACAGAGCAGACTCCCCAGACTAATGTTCAATCTTAAAAGACTGAGCTTGGTCTGGTGATAGCCAGACTAGCGGTAACCTGAATTTGGAGGAAAATGTAGTATAGGGTGAAAAACTCCATCTCATTTACTCCTCCAACTTTAAAATCATCCGACATCGTTGTTTTACCTTTTCCTGTGACTTTAATGCCCGTATGCACAAAAACTGTGAATAGGCCTCTCTTCCAGAAGTCTTATAAATCTCAAATGATCTTGAACTTGTGCGCAGCTAAATGGTTTCAGACCTCCGCTTTGTAAACAGCACCTTATTAATGTCATTAACATATAAATCAGCACCAGTCAGCGTCCAAATCCTTTACTTGAGAATTGTGAGCGGCAAGAATTGCTTATGTTTCCAAATACCTGCAGTACTCCGACTCTCTGCCACAAGGAAAAGTGTGAACGTCTGCTTAGACCCTGATGTGGCGCTAAGCACTTTTCCACATCAAAGACTGTTCTTAAAAACATGAACCATAGCATGGATTTTAGCGTACACACACTCAAAGATCAAATCTGTGTGTCCGCATGTTTTATAAATGAGGCCCATGATGCAGAATTGGAAAAAGATTGTTGCTGGAGGTTGTGTACTACTGTATGTTCCAGACATGACAAAGCCAAAAATAACATTGCACTCCAACTCCCAAAAGCAGATTGCCAATATTACCCTAAGTGCACTCAACAGGTAGGTCACAGGTCTCTTCTGATAAAGTCGTCAATACCATGAAAAACATTAAAAAAAAACATTGTTTTAAAAAATGTAATGAATCAGGAGTGCCTGTAATATTTCATCTTAAGGTACATACAGATGTTCTTTTTGTTGTCTTTTCTTCTTCTTTTTTTTACAAGATTAAATGGGACAGTGTTACAGCAATCATCTCTGTTCTCTGTTTCACAAACTCTCTTCAGAGTGCTTGCCTCTGGCTAAAGAGTGCAGTACCTGGGGAATATACCACAGATCGGAGAAAGGGGTATATCAAATCGCCAATACAAAATAACATATATTTCTAACCAAATAAATTCAGTTTGTGCAATTTATAGTTTTCTGTAAGCACCAAGATTGGGAAACTGTGTAAAACACTCACATTTTCTATACTGTGTAAATTTCATACATACTCCAACCCTCTTCTAGTGAAATAGATCATCCCTTCCTCGATCTCTCGTTACTATTCTATTCTTAGATCGCAACAAAGGGAGACGCCACACAACCGCTGCATAAACAATAAGATTTATTTAACTAAAGTAAGAAACATGAAATGTCAACTGATCAGCGTAATTGTTAGTCAGCATGTGAGTGTAAGTAGCAAGTTTAAGTGACATCAGTCCAACCAGACATAAACAACGAAAGGTCCAAATCAAAACATCATAATAGGGGAAGATGGGTCAAATGAGAACTCCGATCGGATGTGGTCTCCCGTAACCCACACATCCTGTCAGTTTTCCGGTAGCCTCATGAGCAGCAACAACACCAGAGAGCAATAGTTCTCTCTTACTCCATTTAAAGTGCCATGATTTCATACAGGTGTAAACTAAAGCCATGCCTCCCAGCAATCACCTGTAACTCGGGGACAAACACACCACTACTCACTGAGCCGTCAACCGCCAATGAATAGGATGCACCTCACCTTGTCCAACTTCTTTACCCAAATGTCTTATAGAACCCTTGGCAAACTCACACTTTGCCAAATTAACTGTAAGACATGCCAAACGCATCAAAAGCGCACGAAGATGTACCAGATGTTGTATCACTGAATACAATAACATCATCCAAATACACCGCACAACCCTCCAGGCCGAATACCACTTTATTCATCAATCTCTGGAAGGTTGCGGGTGGTCGCAAACCAAAACTCATAACAGAGTACAAATATAACCCTGATGGTGTAATGAATGAAGTTATTTCTTGAGCTCTAGGAGTTAAAGGCACTTGCCAGTAAACCTTTAAAAGGTCCAGTTTGCTTACAAAGTTCGCAGTACCCACCTGATCCACACAATCCTCCATTCGAGGAAGTGGAAAGGCGTCAGGTTTAGTAATAGCATTTAACTTGCGGTAATCAGTGCAAAATCTATAAGTAGAATCTGGCTTCTTTACCAGCAAACATGGTGAAGCCCAACTGGAGCACGAAGGAACAACGATCTCGTTCTCAAGCATATACTGAACTTCTGACTCCAGCACATTCCGCTTGCTGATAGGATCCCTGAAAAAAAGCTGACGAACGCATCTCCCACATCCACATAATGCTGGATCAGATGCGTTTGGGTGGGCACATATGCAAACAAACTAGGAAAGTCAATCACCAACTCTGGCAATTCTGACCTTTGTAAACGACAAATGCGAAAACAAAGCATCTAGATTCTGAAGGGTCTCTGAATTATTTAACCGTGGAAGCAAAACACAGTCTTCAGGGACAATCACATCATCCCCTCCTTCTACAGAAAAAGGTTGAGAATTATCAAGAGAGACAGTAGCAACAGTAACAGCGGGATTAACCAGTTGAGTGACAGAATTACGAGAATGATAAGGCTTAAGTAAATTTACATGAAAACACTGTTTAGCTTTTCGCCGATCTGGAGTTGCAATTTGATCATTTTGGTCACTCATTTTACGAAGAACAGTGTATGGATCAGTACATCGTGCGCAAAAAGGAGATGCAGATGAAGGAAACAAAATCAACACCTGATCACCTGGTGTAAAAACACGGCATTCTGTATGTTTGTCAAAGTGTTTCTTCATTTTACTCTGCGCTCCGATAAGATTTTTCTGAGCACTTATTCCAGCTAAAAATAAACGTCTACAGAAACCATTTACATATTCTAACAAATTTTGAGGAGGATCCTCTTCACCCAATCCCTCCCGCAAAACAGAAAGAGGACCACGTAGACTGTGACCAAAAACAAGATAATTCGGGCTAAAACTCAAACTCTCTTGTTGTAACTCTCTAGCTGCAAGTAATAACCAGGGTAAACCTTCCTCCCAGTCACGGTTCAACTCCACACAGCAAGCACGTAATAACGCTTTCAATGTTTGATGAAACCATTCAAGCACACCTTGGCTTTGAGCGTGATATGCGCTTGATTGATTGTACTTAACCTTAAGCACTCTCAACATATCAGCAAACATACGTCAGGGTGAAATTAGTCCCTTTATCGCTCCGAATAATCTTGGGTATCCCAAAAATAGAGAGGAATTAGGTTAAAGCTTTCACAACTGCTTTGGTGGTAATTCATCTGATAGGATAAGCTAAAGGGTATATCGAGTTGCCTGACACATCACAGTCAGCAAATATACATTACCTGATTTAGACGTATAATGGGCCCACGCAGTCAATTATTAGATGCACAAAGGGCTTGCTTGTAACAGCTATAGGACACAGAGGCACCGGTTTCCCTGTTAACTGACATATATGGTACGTTTTAATGAAGGCTGAAATATCCTTTTTCAAGCATGGCCAATAGAACTGTCGCAAAACTCGGTTATACTTTTTATTTACTCCTAAATGACCTGCAACTTCACCATGTGCAATTCGCATTACCACCTCTCGAAATTGCTTTAGCACTACTAGTTGAATTATAGATTCCTCCATCAAACCTTTCTTATAGGGAATATATTTCCATCTTGGATAAAATATCCACTGACAGCACTTCTTACCTCCTGGGATGGAATAACATCCTCAAACAATTGCTGTACCGCAGGATCATTCTGTTGTGCAGTCACCAACTCCCTATGAGAAATAGGAAAAAGAGTAGACAAACCAGGCACAACACACTTTGACACTTCTTTTTCCTCACAAGATGTCTCCCGACTCTTCGAACGAGTTACAGCACACGCTATAAATACCTCAGGGAATATTTGCTTTGGTGCATCAGATTTTTCAATCAATGGAGTGGACACTACCACAGGGGGTGGGATAGCATCTCGCCATGCCCTACCTCCAACTAAATTATTCCCAAGTATTTTCATGACACCATCCACGGGCAATGATGGATGCACTCCGGGGGCTACTTCTCCACAGACCAACTCCGAAGTCAGGTCTATTCTGTGCAAAGGAACAGAAAGAGTTTGTAATCCAATTCCCCTGATTAAAACATTCCCCCCTTCACTTGATGCATCAGAAAAAGGCAGGACCGATTCAAGAATAAAGGATTCCGAAGCCCCGGTATCTCTCAAAATCTTAACTGGGACTTTATCTTCAGAATTGATCAAAGAAACAAAACCCTCCGTAATAAAAGGTGCAAAGGGTTTTGTGCTTTCAGTTTTTGACTCAGACACTGAGTAGACACCCTACTTCCATAGAAGCACTACCCGCAAAATCATTAATTCCTGTAGTCTCAGTCATCAATACAGGACTAAGCTACAAGAAATAAAGCTACTACTTCAGACGTTTTCAAACAGCACAGTAGTCATGACTTTATGAATTTCTTTACTTAGAAAGATTGATACTATTAGAGAGAAAATGAAAACTATGCAACCGTCTTCTACAGTATCACGTCAGACGGCATGCTATAGACCCCCTGAGGACAAATTCCATTCATTCTTTGCTGTAGGAGAGGAGAATTTGTCTAGACTTGTTAAATGATCAAAATCAACATCATGTACAGTAAGTTAGACCCTATAACGACTAATCTACTGAAAGAGAAAGTCATAGATCCTCTTCTTAAAGGGGTCATGAACTGCATTATTTTATTGGTTTAAAATGTTTCCTGGGGTGCACTTATAATGTTAGTATGATTTTTACATCAAAAATGGTCATAATTTAGAAATAAAAGGCATTTTCCCTTCCAAGATTTTAGCCCTCTGATTTGAACGCTGTGTTTGAAGGGGCGTGTCTGTGTGAGACTTCAGTGTAAACGTCCACTGCTGTGATTGGCCAACATCTTTGCATATGGAATAGCTACTTTTACATGAAGAATTCTCTCGAAAACCTCTAGCACGTTTTTACTATTACAGCTCTCAAGGTTAACTAATTGTGATAAGTGCTGATTACAGCATTATATTTAGATCATGGCATTAAAGGTTGCAGTTGGTGAGCATGTGCCGATCACAGACATGCTGAGCACATGAATGCAGCGATCTCGTCATTGCAATTTGATTTCGGCACACTAACGAATTATTTTATCATAACTAACAGTGCAAATACAATGTAAATAAGAGATTCATTGATAAAAACTGAAGATAAAAGGGACTTTGTTAGGGTCCGTCGAGGGACTTTGTCGAGTCCATAGCGTTAAAGTCTGTTTGCAAAGCCTGCGACGAAATGGCGACTGATTTACCAAAGAATCCACAGTGAAATGTACCGAAAACAAATAAAATTAAAGCTGCAAGCAGCATTTAGCGGGGCCAAGCACAATCAGATGACAACACATGCCAACATTGCTGAAAGTGTCAGACCAACTGCAACAATGAGCAATTAAAGACATTAAAGAGGATTTTAGGCAAAATGCCTGAAAATTCATAGAAACAGTAAATAAAAATATGATGTAATGCATTATCACTTTCTACCAATAGGTGGCGCAGTTACAAAACTGATGTGATGTGGTCAGAGTGAAGTGACAATGACACATACAAAGTTTGGTGTCAATATGTCAAGGCATTGCAGAGATAAAGCCTGAATAGTGCAATTAGCATCACGCCTCAACTTTGCTGCTGCGCTATACGAAAACGGTTTCGTCAATCGAGACGAAATCGATAAGTTTTAGTCGGCACGGTCTGGAGATGATACGATTCGATTTTGGTGAAAATCGGACAAACGGTGTAGGAGGAGTTCGAAAATGTATGTTTTGAATGAAAATCAAGATGGCGGACAGGAAATTAGGCCAAATAAGGAAAACTTGGTTTCTATGATCTCGGCTTGACCCAAGCAATCTATTAATACCAGTGGCATTTCAATAGGCAGATTTATTCAAAAGTTAATAGCATTTTTAGAAGTTTTGTTATAACTTTTGACCACTAGGTGGCGCTGTCTTGAAATATGTTGGGTACTTTCAGGAAATGGTGCTGAAGGCACTTTCTGAGTTTCATTAAATAACACCAATGCATTTGTTTAGTATAGCATTTTATTTCACAAAACTGTATTGAAGTCAATGGGAATTTCATGTTTTGTTCTATTATAGCGCCACCAAGAGGCTCAGTCACACCATTTTTTTTATGTGTCCTCAGAGTGAGCCCATACATATGTGTGTCAATTTTGGTGAAAATATCTCAATTCGCTTCGGAGTTATAGACATTTATATGAAAAAACACGTAAAAAATGACTGACACATGACTTTGATTGGATTTTACTACCCCTTACTATCAATATTTTCGCATTTGGGCATTGGCGTATAGCTATCGACCTATGTTTCCAAACTTCTGACGGTGGTTTCGTCTCGATCAGACTAGCGGTTTCGAAGATATAGCCAAATGTTTTTTAAGCGCTAAATCACAACGCTACACAAACCGTATGGCGAAACCTAGCATGTTTGGTATCGTAGGACTCGGCAAGGATTCAGGAGTCTAATTAGATGAGTCTCGTGAAAATAAGTCGACCACACCCAAAGTTATAAGCATTTGAATAAAAAGATTAACCACTAGGTGGCGCTGTTTCGAAACTTCTCAGGCTCCTTCAGGACATCGTGCTGATGACCCATACCAAGTTTCGTAACAATCCGTTCATGCGTTCTTAAAATACAGCATTTTAGCACAAAATTCAAAATGGCCGACAGTCAAAATGGCCGATATGGTAAAATTGGATATCAGTCGACTCGGCATTTTGCCCTGAATCTAACAAGACCAATTTTATGATTTTTGGACAAACTGTTCAGAAGTTATAAGCAAAAATAGCCATTTTTCATATCTCTGGACCAGTAGGTGGCGCTGCGCCGAAACGCAGCATGTAGCCTCAGGTCATGCTTGTGATGACATGTACCAAGTTTGGTCTGAATACGATAAAGCGTTGCGAAGATACAGCCTTACGACTGTTTTCGCAAGCGCTACGTAAAATTTGTTCGAGCGTTTATTGAAAACGGTTTGACAAATCAACTAGATTTTAATAACTTTTGGTCAGCACTGCCTGAAGATCATCTGGTTCAATTTTCGTGCAAATCGGACAACCTGTCTAGGACGAGTTCGAAAAAGTAGGTTTTGAGAATAATTCAAAATGGCGGCCATGTTTTTATGACGGAAAATTACGTCATAGGGTGCAATCGAATCGGCATGAGCTCAGGAATCAGAGGAAAAAAGAAGTTTGTTGATTGGCCTTACGGTTCAAAAGTTATTAGCAAAACAAAAGTGAAATTTTGGACAGGTGGTGGCGCTAGAGGGAATGACTTAGAAACACCAAAATTGGTGTATTTAATGTTGGGAATGTCCTCTATCAGAATGTCAAACCAAAACAACTTTCCCGCAATCGGTTCTATGGGCTGCCATAGACTCCAAGAGCGGAAGAAGAAGAAGAATAATAATAAGAACGGGAACAATTACAATAGGTGCCCGCACCTTCGGTGCTTGGCCCCTAATAATGCTCCTCTGAGACATTCACATTGTTGAAAATAATAACCACATTCCTAGCATTAGGATCCATTGGAAGGTAATGTTATTTTTAGTTCATTAATCCCGTATCATAACACAATGGGTCGTTCTCTGGGCTTGGTTACAATAAAAGCTGACTAACAAGGAAGCTCAAGGAAAATTTGATTTCTCAATTCATGGCCCTTCAAATATTATTAATTCATCACTGTCATTAGGATACATACCAAAACCTTTAAGATGGCTATTACAACTCTTATAAAAAAAATAAAAAAAATAAGATTGTGATTGCATCTGTCTGTTAGTTTTACTGGATCTTAGTGCTGCATTTGATACTATCGACCACAAAATGATTTTGAATAGACTCGAAAATCATGTTGGCATTAGTAGAATTGCATTGGCATGGTTCAAATCGTTCTTATCTGACCGGTACCAATTTGTAGCCATAAATGAAGAGATGTCATATCGATCACAAGTTCAGTATGGAGTACCGCAAGGCTCAGTACTAAGTCCATTTCTTTTCACCTTGTACATGCTACCCTTGGGAGATATCGGTAACACTTTACAATAAGGTTTCTTATGTTAGCATTAGTTCATGTATTAACTAACATAAACTAACCATGAACAGTACATTTGTTACTGTATTTGTTAATCTGTGTTAATGTTAGTTAATAAAAATACAGCTGTTTAATGTTTGTTCATGTTACATCACAGTACATTAATGTTAACAAATACAAAATTTGATTTTAAAAATGTATTAGTAAATGTTGAAATTAACATTAACAGAGATTACTAAATGCTGTAGAAATGCAGTTGATTAATACTTCATGTTCATTAATGTAGTTAACTAATGTTAACTAATGTTAACTAATGAAACCTTACAAGTGTTACCAATATATCATTAGGAAGCATGGCGTTAGTTTTACTGTTATGTTCCTGACACTATTTTTCTTCACGAACTGACAAAACATACCAATTCACAAAATTAACAGAATGCATAGTACATATATGTTGATTTATGTGAGTTGATATGTTGATTTAAACAATTGGATGACTAGTAATTGCCCACTACTTAATTCTGAAAAAACAGAGGTTTTAATTATGGGACCAAAAAACCTCTGCACGTAATAACCCAGAATACTAACACTGATGACTGCTCTGTCAAGTCTTGGACCCCTATTTCAAAACCTAATTGTTTGACCAGATCTACTAGAGTTTAAATCCTCAAGCTGACCTTGGCTGAGGGCAGCTCCGTCTCATCGACCTTCACCATCAGCTGGTCTGGATATTGCTAATAGGGACAGTGTAGAAACCCTGGCCCTATGCTCTATGGCCCTATGCCCTAAACCCTGGCCCTATGCTTTACATACTAGGTTAGTGTCCTATCCCTGCAATATTCCCAGATGATGTTTGTGGGGTATTCACTATACCTGTCACAGTACTATGACTGTCCATATTTTCCTTATTGTTGACTTTACATTCAGAAGTAGCAAACCCTGAAGTGACAGATCACTTTCTGAAAGTCACAATGCACTGACATTTTCATTACAAGTTCTGATAATGTATTTTTCAACTTCATCACCATCATCTCTTTTAGGATAACAGGATGTGGCCTCACAAATGGGTCCCCAGTGATCTTTAGTCGCTGATCTCTGAATCCGGGTCATGGCACCAATCTGTAGCAGACTACTCATAACACCATAGGATAAACCCCCAATAAGAACACTGACAATGCCTTTTTTGTGCCTTCTGCAAGCATACAATGGAAGTGTTACAACAATTGTCAATATTAAACAATCTCTCCTCAGAGTGCTTCCTGTAGCCTGAAGAGTGCAGAACCCAGGGAACATACCACTGATTGAAGAAAGGGGTATATCAAATATATGTAGGATAAAGCACTGTGTGAGCAGCTGCTTATTCACTTGGCACAGCAGCTGAATTATCACGTTACCTCTCAAAAAGTAGCCTTATGTTTCAGTTGTTTGCAGATGAATATCCACTTCATCCAGCAATGTTTGTTCTCTGTGTTCTAAAGTATAGTGTCAGTAAACTATACTGTCTGTTTGTCTGACTGAGATACCGCTTGATTCAGTGAGAGAGTGGTCCGAATGAATACGGATCGATTCAGACCATTTTGCAAATCCACTCGACCAACTCACATTCATTGAAATAAAAACAATAGAATGAATGATTAATTCACAAATTATTGGTTTCAGCAAACGGAAATATGGGACACAAGTAATAACTTCTGAAATATTTACAGGGAAAATGTTTCTCATGGTACGTACCCCAGACAGCAACGTACAGTAGTGTCGGCCCAGATGCGGCCCACATCTGCTACGCGTTGAATCCACATGTACCAGAGGTGGCCCGGATCTGGACTGCTGTCTGGAACAGCGCCTACGCATATTGTTCAAAGAGCTATTTAAGTGGTTTGAACAACCTTAAATGAAAATAATTAAATAAGAGATTTTTTTTTAGATAAATACTGTATTTAAAAAAAAAAAAAAAACAGGAAATCGGACTCTTAGCATCCTATCTGCTGGCTGAAACGAAACACATTACCTTCAATTTGGTTATTAATGACAAGTCAAATGCTCACACAAGTCATGTGATCCAGTACTGACGGATATGACGCTATCAGAAGCTAGTAAAGTGACTTTCTTTGAGCTTTCTGCTTAGCAAAACAAGTACATTTGGCCTATATGATACATTGGCAAATGACAAAATTGAATTTGTTCTAAAGATAATCATGACATGAAATAATAATAAACTGTCCTGAGTATTTGAAAAAGGGAGGGATACCATGAGAAAATCTTCAAAACTGTAATAACTCCCTCTAAACTTCCCACAAATTCCTAAGACAAAACGTTATATATCTTGTATATGATTAATAATAATGTTCATTATTATTATTACTGGTTAAAATTCTAATTGAGTGAAATTTCTTATCTAAGAAACTCATCTGAGAGAGATGAAGGCTATTCCATGCGCTTTTGTCTTGAAGGAAGAAAGCAAACTGGATCTAACCAGCAGAGAGAGAGAGAGAAGTGGACGGCCCAGGTGCACAACAGCAAGAGAATAAGTCCATCAGATAAACAGACGCCTCTGAGTGAAGACTCGAGAATGCATGAGGTCTACAGCTGTCATTACTGCACGTAGATGATTCTTTGATGAACAGAACGTTTGAAGAATAACATTTATTTGAAATAGAAATAGTCATTTGTAACATTATACATGTCTTTACTGTGATTTTTCAACAATGTAATGCATCCTTGCTGAATAAAGGTATCAATATCTTACAAAAACATAAACATTTCATAGTAATTCCAAACTTTTTATGATAGTGTTTTTTTTTAGAGAGATTTCCACTATGTTAATTTTTTTTTTAAATATCTCTTTATACGTTTTTTTTTATGTCCCCATTGTCAGATATCCATGAAAACATTTAAAAATCAGGTAATAACAACATCAGCCTTCATCGTGAATGTCTTCATCCATATTTCATCAGCTATGAGTTCAAGATAACACAGCCTTTGGTTATAGTTTATATTTTTTATATATCAGATACTCTAGATACTCATGCTTTAGTTTCTTTTAACCATAATATGGAAACTCCGCCACAGAAGTTGTATGAAATTATTATTCTAATTTTTTTTTTGTGTGTGATCATTTTAAGAGGGTTCTACTATGGGATATAAACTCTGGGAATTCAAAATGTTACTGCATTTAATTAATGTGTAATATCCAAAATATGGACATTTTGAATGATAGATTTCTCAAGTCACACTATTGATACACATTACCACACTATTAGTATGCACTATTTTTGTATGTGATAATTTTTGTCAACCTTAACTGAAAGAAAGAACTTGGGAATTTTTTTTTATTTTTTATTGTAGTTCTTGGAGTTGAGTTGGAAGCTTCCAGATAAAAAGGAACTAGTAAAAACCTTGAGTGCTGATGCCTTGAGTTATATGGCAGATACTATGTATTATTAAAAATGTTTGCACATTTTAGTTGTAAGTTTGACTCATGTTGTATGTCTGAGCAACCATGATCTATTGCTTTTTTCAGGAGGCATTTGCCTTTATTTATTGGAAGAAAAAAACAAACAAATATCACATGTTTTTGGAATTTAAAAAAAGGAAAAAATCTGATTTGGTTTAATGTGAGTAAATGAATATGTTGGTTGGCTGCATGGGTTTTCAGCTGACTGTAGAGAAATCCACACAAACAGAAGAGCTCCTCCTACAGGCAGCAGTCAGAGCTTCGTTCATAAACATCTCAAAAGACATCACAGTGCCATCTGTTGGTTATGATCATGGATGGTAGTCTGTAACCCGGGCACAACATTTTCACCTGATTTTTGTGAATATTTATGAATTTTCCTGACGTAAGCTAATTCTGAATATATATATATATATATATATATATATATATACAGTATATATATATATATATATATATATATATATATATATATACAGTATATATAATTTTGATTCTCATTGCAGTCATTTTGACAAGTTTTGACAAAGATTTACTATTTTGGTCTTTGTGTTTAAGGCAAGCGTATTTAAACTGATGTCTACTCTGACATTCGAAAGGCAGGCTTGACAACTGAAGACATGAATGGCAAAAACGAATCATGAAATAGAGCATTAGATATCAGAGTCCCGTTTTTTTAATTATTCTGTCTGTTTACTATTCTCACCATTAGACAGGTTTTTCAATTATAGTTTAGAGATTGTGTCATTAGTTTGTCTCTTTATTGTCAATCATCTTCGGGTTTATTTTTCATTATGCATTACTGAATACATTCATATCTGTTAGTACTCCAAGATGTCCAAGAATTACGAAATTATTAGTAAATCCAGTGTCATATTGCTCAATTAAAATATCTTCTCTTTGTTGCGTGTCTTACACAAAACAGGCCACACCATCTACAAACAGGTGAATCAGATACCATTCATTCAAGGAGCTGCTGGAGAAAACTGCATATAGACGTTTAGGTTTCTTCCACGGTTCTCTCTTTGTGTCACACATGCTCTGCAGCTCGTCAGATGAAACTACCGTTACGCAGTCACAAAAAGCTCCAAAAGAGGAAAAAAAGACAAGAGAACCCAACAGTTTCAATTTTCTAATCAAACCAGATGTGTGCAAACATGACTAAGGACTTTATTTACCAAATCTTTTTTTTTTCTCCCTGTATTATCCACAAATAAAAGTGATTTCTTCATGTGTATGTATATATTTATATATATTTATATTTATATGTATATTATAACATATATTATAACATATAATGTCATAACATATATTACAACATTATATATTCCCTTAGTGTGACAAAAAAATCTCTTGGAATTATTTTTTTTTATTTTCAGGTCCCCATGCAGTCCTTAGAAAGCACAACATTCTGAGACGACTGGAAACTGTGGACGTGTGTCCAACCTCCAAGTTGGACTAGTTGTCCTTCCTCCATGTCTTCTGCGATCGTCAGATACACAGGCGCGATAAACAGCTACGAAATTGCCGATCACACCTCGTCGTTTCATCAAAACAGTAGAGTCATGGATAAAGAAAGCAACGTCTTCCCGCAGAGCTGACCACACCCCGCCTTTTTAAACCATTTTTTGATAATTTTTCTCTATTTTTATATAATAATAATAATGACTATAGAATTATCCTTGATATAAATTCAAAAGTAGTTCCTCTGTCAATTTAAATAAATAATTTTGGCAATCTTCATAACGGTGGTATTTAAAATAAATGAATGATTACGTAAAAAATCCAACTTAGTCAGAAAAGAGGGCAAGATAAGAAGGAGACAAAAAGAAAGTGTAAAAAAAAAGCAGAGAGAGAGAGAGAGAGTGAGAAAGACAGAAAGAAAGTCAGATGCAAAGAAAACTATCCACTTCTTTAGGAATTCAGAATGTATGTACAGGACTCATCTCTGAATCAGAAAAGCGCTCGTCTTTGCAGTGGGTCCTCACATTTTGTGTGTGTGCGTGACAGTGCAACGTGGTCCGTAGCTGTAGTCCTGTGTTATACAAGTGTGTAGGACTTTGCGTAGGGGTTGTTGCTTTGTTTCAGGTGTCCTCTGGAGTCTAGCAGCGACTCCTGGGAGCTGCTGAGTTTGGCAGCCTGGGCCAGGTCGCCCGGCTCGCGCTGTGGCAGTGTAGAGGCAGTTCCCGGCTGCCACTGCTGTACCGCCTCTCTGCTGGGGGGCCCGGAGGAAGAGAGGGCTGACGAGGGGGTCTCGGAGGGTGTGGGGGCCAGCAATGCTGGCCGCTTCGCCAATCGGCTCTTCTGTGGGTCCATACAAGTCTGTCCTGTGGCCTCCCGACCTGAAGGGGCCGCTCCCCGGTTCAAAAGGAAGTCCATACGTAGGTAAGGGGGAAGATGGACCAGCTCACCTCCTACGAGACAGACAGGGTCATGTAAGTGTGAGCACTGCTCAAAGATCAGATTTGCTTTGCACAATGTGATAAATAAGGGGGGGGGGGGGGGGGGGGGGTTGGGGTGGTGGATGGAGAGAATAGTCTTTAAAGGAATGTTCTGGGTTCAAATCAATCTGCCTGGTTCAAGCTAAATCAACAGCATAGGACAGGGCATAACAGGATAGGTAAGGTTACCCTTTAGTCAATGTTGTTTTCTGTTGACGTGTGTACAAAACGTCATTAAACATTATTTATAGTGCACCTATAGGTTAAGTTGAGGGTTGGACTTGACAGGACAGGATAGGGTAGATTTACAATAGGATAGGGAAGGTTTGTTTTAGGTAGATATGTTGTGGTAAAATAGGTTATGTTTAGAGTAGGAAAGGTTAGGACAGAACAGAACTGGACAGGACAGGATAAAGTTGTTTTAGGGTAGGATCGCATAAACTAGGATAGGTTAGGTTTAGGGTATAGGATAGGATAGGATATAGTAGAGTCGAGTATGATTGGTTAAGTTTAGGATAGTATAGGATAGGATAGAGCCGTGTCGAGTCAAGTCAAGCAGAGTAGAGTAGAGTCGAGAATGATAGGTTAGGTTTAGGATAGGGTAGTGTCGTGTCGAGTCAAGTCGAGTAGAGTAGAGTAGAGTAGAGTAGAGCAGAGCCGAGCCGAGTCGAGTCGAGTCGAGCAGAGAGCAGAGCAGAGCAGAGCCGAGCCGAGTCGAGCAGAGAGCAGAGCAGAGCAGAGTAGAGCAGAGTAGAGTGGAGAATGACAGGTTAGGTTTAGGATAGGGTAGAGTCGTGACGAGTCAAGTCGAGTCGACTCGAGTAGAGTAAAGTAGAGTAGAGCAGAGCAGAGCAGAGCAGAGCAGAGAACAGAGCAGAGCAGAGTAGAGTAGAGTAGAGTAGAGTAGAGTAGAGTAGAGTAGAGCAGAGTAGAGTGGAGAATGACAGGTTAGGTTTAGGATAGGGTAGAGTCGTGACGAGTCAAGTCGACTCGAGTAAAGTAGAGTAAAGTAAAGTAGAGTAGAGCAGAGCAGAGCAGAGTCGAGTCGAGTCGAGCAGAGCAGAGCAGAGCAGAGTAGAGTCGAGAATGATAGGTTAGGTTTAGGATAGGATAGGGGAGAGTTGTGTCGAGTCAACTCGACTCGAGTAGAGTAAAGTAGAGTAGAGCAGAGTCGAGTATGATAGGTTAGGATAGGATAGGATAGGATAGGATAGGATAGGATAGGATAGGACAGGACAGGACAGGGCAGGATTGGGTAGAATCGTGTCGAGTCGAGTAGAGTAGAGTAGATTCCAGTTGAGCAGAGTGGAGTCGAGTATGATAGGTTAGGTTTAGGATAGGATAGGATAGGATAGGATAGGATAGGATAGGATAGGATAGGATAGGATAGGATAGGATAGGATAGGACAGGACAGGGCAGGATTGGGTAGAGTCGTGTCGTGTCAAGTAGAGTAGAGTAGATTCCAGTTGAGCAGAGTGGAGTCGAGTATGATAGGTTAGGTTTAGGATAGGATAGGTTAGGACAGGACAGGATAGGACAGGTCTGGGATAGAATAAGATCAGGTTTGCTTTCAACAATGTGATAAATGAGAACAAAAATGGATGGAGGAACTAGTTTTTAAATTAATGTTCTAAATTCGAAATAAAATTCTGCATTCAAGGTCTGTTGACACCATAAAACAGGAAAGTACAGGACAAGACAGGATAGTTTTTGGATTGGATAAAATAGTCTTTGTATTGGATAAAATAGGTTTAGGGTAGGGTAGGGTAGGGTAGGGTAGGATTAGGATAAGATTCAGTTCAATAAAATGTTTCAATTCACATTGATTTGTACAGTGCTTTTTCACAATACATATTGTTTCCATGCAGCTTTACATAAAAAATTCATGTCTACATTACAATTTAGAGTGATCTGTTATCAGAGGTGACTGATAGGATAGAATAGGATATACTTTATTGATCTCCTCCTCATCTAGTTGTCTAAACAACTAGTAACATTTTTAATCCAACTGTGAATCCTGTACGGATCAGACACATCTCACACAAAAGAGCGTTAAAAAAATGACGGAGTGCAGTATTATATAAAACTTGTTCCAATAAGGCCAGTGATTGAAGTTTATATCACATCCAATGTCTCCATTGTGATAATAAACTGCTGTTTTGTAAAGACAGACGATACCTCTACAGCACAGGATGCAGATCGCCCCTACTTGGCCTTAAGGAACAATGCCAGGTGCTCTCACTAACCAAAGTCTTCCTGTCTGGGGGAATAGTGCAGATACATTCACAATGAGAAGGTAACACTAAACGCTAATCAGTAACCCAAGAACCGTCTGGGGCATGAAATCAGCCCTGGGTGGCCCCAGACGCAGACCACGTTAAGCCCATTGATGCGAAAAGAACATGGCAGTGTGTTTGGACAACAGCCTTCGAGCCTGTACCAATCAACACAGGAATTGATAGCACACTGCAAGAGTGACAGCTGACTGGTGAACAGGTAAACTGAGGAACACGTGGAAAAACACATTCGCACGCATATACTACTAGTCAAAAGTTATAATACGAATAATATAAGGAATAATTTCGATATTTTAAAAGCAGCGGCTATTTGCACAGTGTAGATAGCAACTAAAAGTATTTTCTTTACACTAAGTGCAAATAGTAATGTTATGTACACTGTGTAAATAGGATCTATCACTATTTACACTTAGTGTTAATAGCATTTAGCAATATTTACACTAAGCAGAAATAGTATTTTCTTTGCACTAAGTGTAAATAGTTGTTTGATGGAATGTACTGTATGCAAATAGTGGCAGATACTATTTTCAACTGTAAATTATTATGTTTATTAAAATCATAAATGGATGCTGTCCCTAAAGCCCTCCTCTAACACTACCCACTAAACACTTTATTCCCACTATCGAATACATGTTAGGCACTTTATTTCCACTTTTCGAATATTTTTTGAATTTTTATTTAAAACAAATGTCTCCCTGAGCGAATACGTGGTGGGAAAATTGCAGATTCGAACTCGGGTCAGTCGTCAAAAGTAAATGCCACCCGCCTTACTCTCCATGCCACTGATCCTGTTATCAGCAGGATTTCTTTCATAATTTCATCTGGCTAAATCAAACGATGGTGGCCAGAGTTAGAGTAAAAAGGCAGGCTAGTTGCACTTGGTGTAAATAGATAAAATTTTTGTTTAATATTTTTGGAAGAAGTCTCTTGTGCTCACCAAGCCTGCATCTATTTGATCAAAAATAAAGTGAAAACAATAATATTGTGTAATATTATTACACATTGTGTGATCTACAGACGCAAATTAAAAAACACAGATGCAGCCGGATTATTTCCATAATGACTAACGCAATATAGCAAGAGCAGCGCAAATAGCGTCTGGTTTAAGACATGCTTTTTTGGGGCGTTAAATAATGGCGCAAATACCATTAAATTGACTAGCGCAAACCTTAATACATCACCTTGCATGATTCATTTAAATACTTGATGGGGGATTCTACACATCTCAATTCTCCAGCGGCAGTCATCTTTGTTGTAAACAAATTCAACCCAAGCGATCTTTGAAGACGTGGATGATTACGTTACAGTTGATCATCTGTCCATCATCGTATAAGGCCCGCCCTGACAATTTGATTGGTCCGAACAGCTCTGGTTCGAGCATAGTTGCTCCATAACAGATCAAGCCCAGACCGAACTTCCCGACCTCAAATGTTGTGGGCGGGGCTAAGTTCGGCTGGCATCCAGGCTAGGTAACTCCAACAAATGCATATGCAATAAGGTCAGCCGGAAAAAGAACTGTGTCCACGGCTTTACATCGCAAATGTTTCACTGCGTGTCTTTAGTAAATCCTGACAGAAGTTTTTTGATGTTATTAAATCTGGCCATAACTCTCACTTTTGATCAGTGTCATTAACATTTCAGTAACCCAATTCTTCAACGACCTTGCTCCATTCTGGTATGTAACACTCACTTTTTACAATCCAATCAAATCCTGATGGATAAATTTGAGTCCCAGAAATATGTCCAGTTATTAAAGTAAAAGGACATAAACAGTGTTTTGCTTGGGATATGGGATATTTAATAAAAGTAGAGACTATGATAATTAAACTCCACCCTAAAAATAGAGGAAATGACTTGCATTCCCAGTTTTAAAATCAAGTGAGAATACAGTAAATTGGTTTTCTGAAAGCACAAATCGAGCGTAGGCAGTTGACGCTTCAACATGTTTGCAGCCTTACCGGGTCTGTGTGCTTTGGGCACGGCCATATTCATGACCCGGCTGGCGTCCTGTGGTTTAGGCGGGGAGGCTGTGAATCTGCAGATGCCTGACTCTGACGGCGTGCTGGACGTCAGGCTGTCTGTGTAGTCATTGGTTCCGGCCGTCATCTGTTCGGAGGATGTGTCTGAGATGAAGCATTCTGTGATCGTGAACTTAGCGTGTCGCAGCTGTTCCTCCATCTTGGCGTGTTCGTAGGCACGGGCTAGTTCCTCGTATGTGGAGGAGGCGCTTTCTGTAGACACCATACTGCTGCGAGCTCGGTCTGTGAGAGAGAATACACATTATATCGTTATATCTCACAAAGCTTTTTACCACATGGGTAACATGGGCACTCATACACCCGGCGCAATGCAGCGCCAGGCACGACACAAGTGTTTTTTGCTAGTTTCAGTCCGACGCAGTTATCATTTTAACGTCCTGCGCCACGTTGTTTAAATAGCAAATGCATTCACGCCCATTTGTTCACCCATGGGCTGCTGGTCTGAAAACGAGGTGTGTTCAGGAGCATTGTTGACGCGTTGCTATTTTGAGGCAACTGAAATAGACTGAGCCATTGACCAACTGAAACCTGGTCTTAAGTCAATGGCGCAATATTATTTTTGTTATTTAAAGGGCGCATTAGTAATATGCGTATCATATCTTATCATATTTTTTTTTTTACCTTGAGGTCTGGTAATATATTCCACTGATAATGTCAGTCGAGATTTCTTGCACCAAAACTGTTTTTCATAACCACCTTCTTTCTGACTGTTCGAACATTTTCCTGCCAGCTTTTTGCAATTATTCTATGGAAATGACATGATTGGCTAATGCTTTGCCTGTGAATTTAGCAACACAATTTAAATAAAGGTTGTGAGTTTGCTGACAAGTCCAGTATAGATGGTGCAGGAATTTTATTAAAAAAAACAAAAACAAAAAACAGTCACTTGTCTCCAACATTGAATGAATGAATGAATGAATGAATGAGGCATTTATATAGCGCTTTCATATGTACTACTGTACACCCAAAGTGCTTTACAATCAAATCAGGGGATCTCTCCTCAACCACCACCAGTGTACAGCATCCACTTGGATGATGCGACGGCAGCCACAGTACAACGGCGCCAGTGCGCTCACCACACACCAGCTATAGGTGGAGAGAGGAGGGAGAGTGATAGAGCCAATTCAATGTAAGGGGATTATTAGGAGGCCATGATTGGTAAGGGCCAATGGGTGGAATGTGGCCAGGACACCGGGGTTACACCCCTACTCTTTACGAGAAATGCCATGGGATTTTTAATGACCACAGAGAGTCAGGACCTCGGTTTTACGTCTCATCCGAAGGAGACACAGAAACTGCTAAACTTTTTCACCCTCATGTCGTTCCAAACTCATACAACTTTTGTTCATCTTCAGAACACAAATTAGGATATTTTTAGTATTCTCTCACCATTTTTGTCCACCAGTTGAGAACCAAAGCAACCAAACCTTTCATGAAAAAAAGTAATCCACATGAATCGAGCAGTTTAATACAAGTCATCTGTAGAGACACTGTCGCTTTATATGACGAACACATTACCTTTACAAGGTCTTTATGAACTTTTTGAAGCTTGAACATTTTTAAAGTCTGAAAAATTCTAATGGATGGACAAAAGTGATGAGAGGATATTACAAATATCTTCATTTGTCTTCCAAAGATGAATGTAATCTTATCCGTTTGGAACAAAGTGAGGTTGTGTAAATTTCCATTTTTGAGGTTGAATTAACTCTTTAAAAATAATATGATTTTCTGGTATTCAGAATGAATAGTATCTGTCCAACTTTATCATTATTACTTCACTATGACTGGGCAGGCCAAGTGGCAGAATAGGCGTTGACGTAAATACGGATAATAATAATAATCTGTATTACTTCAGGAAATCAGAGATTTTGGGACAAAACCATATTGTTTTTGGACCGGGGAGGAAGTTTTGAGATTTAAAAGTTACACGAGTAAACAGAAGCTGATATCTGTTACCTGTGTCCTGAGAGGGACTGACACTGTAGCTGTCGCTCTCTTTGTCCACTGAGCCCGTGGCACGGGGTGTGGGCAGCCTCCAGTCGGTAGTGAGAGTGTGTGAGGAGACGGGGGGATGTGGTCGGTTCAGGGTCCACTGGCTGGCGTAGCGACTGCGTGTGGCGGGACCTGCTTTAGCTGTGCGGCGGGCAGTGGGGTCTGAGGGAACAGAGACATACACCTGTTAAAACTGTACAAAGTGACCGATGTGAAGTGAACCAAATCTCTGACCTTCCATCCTCTGCCCGTGTGGTTATACTATGGTGCAGTGATGGTATCAGATGGCAGTACCATGGTACTTTACCATAGCAAAATTAAGCAATGTTGATCACTTTCGTCAATCAAGACACCCTTGTCGTAATTAAAATATTTGCCTATTGGGTTAGGGTTAGGAAGGCTCAAGTAAGATGCAGTATCTTTGCATTTGCATATTCATAGAACCGCGTATACTAAATGAGGCAAGGGTGTAGAGTTACATCCAAGCTATTTTAAGGCTCTTTTTCAAAGAAGAAACGTTTAAATATGTCATTTCGCTGATCAAATATGAGTTTTAAGGGATACAATTATTGACTACAGGGGGACATTAAGTCATCTTTGTATTTCACAAAAAAAGTCATATGGGTTTGAATGACATGAAGGTGAATGTATAATTAATTTAAGGCAGCGCTGATGAGTCCACCTGAATAATCAATGACTGTAATCATCACCAGTGTCAGAGAAATGCTTCTCTTCAGTTCAGCTCCACTGAAGCCGTCAGTGAGCAGAGGAACCTTCTCTAACATTCACTCTAGGTATTCACTTCCTGTGAACTCAATTAAACTGCTCATGTGCTGTACATGTCATTTAAATCATAGGACTGGATAGAGGCAACCTCAATATTCTTTCAGGTCACACTCAATGGGACTCACAATATAAGTCCATATTCAGGATGATTATTCAGGATATCGGAGAGGCACGAGGTGAGGAGGACAAAGCATTAATCTAATATTAGTTTGAGGTGTGAAACTGTTAAACTTCAGGTACTGTTGGGGTACATTAAAAAGTAAGTCCTTTTGTACTTTTGCAGGATTAAAATATAAAAGAAGAATCTATACTTTCAGTGCAGTAGTAGTTCATTACGGTATATGCACTTAAAGATGTGTGTCCACCACCGATGTATGAATCCTTTGAAAATGAATCTATGAATTCTATCCAGGAATCTTTGGAATAGTATTTTCTGATTTGCGATTCACAAATTCTGATCATGCATACTATTTACATCTGCTAGACTACTTTTGGTCAGTTTGTTGATGCCATTTCTTATTACTGATTGTGACTATGAAATCATCTACACAAATGGGTGCATTAATGAGACTTTTTGACATCAACAGAACCAAGCCCACAAGTTCAATTCTTACTTGTACCAGGTCTAGCGTCAGACACGTCTACTAGCGGTCCAGTGGCCTGAGACAGAGACTGGTAATGCACTGTATGGGTGACGGTTGAGGACTTCTGTTTAGATGTTTCTCCAAAGTCATTATCCGTCAATAGCACTGTGGAGCGGTCATCTGAAAGAAAGAGGAAAACAGGTAAATGAAAGTAGAGAAGACCATCATGCAATAAACATTTTCTTATAAACATGAGTGGTGGATGTTATTGGTTATCTCCTTGCTCCATTAATCACTCACTGTATTCCAATTTTAGAAATCATGACTAAATTATGCACTGCAAGAGTGGAAAAATTAGGAACCATGTGAATGAGAAGACAACATGTTGTTCAATATGAAAATAGGAAAACATAGTTACGCCCTGAGCTAAAGACAACCCCTTTAGGAGTTGGTCAACCATCAGAGTTTAAAAACTCATGACTCATTTGAGCTAAATTTACCTGTTTCTCTAACATATCATTTATGTTTGCGTAAACAGTGCAGGATGAGTTATGTGAAAATGTTTAAATACTTGGGTGGTTAGGTGTTTGTTAGAAAAAGGCAAACCCCTAACATAACATAATGGTCTCTTACCGATTGTCTCCATAGTGTCTCTCTCCTCAATGAGTAGCTGAGCACGTGGGATATCGATGTGCATCCTCAGAGTCTGCTGCTGTTTGTTCACGGTGTCTGGTGTACGTGCATTTTTACTGGAGAAACACATCCAAACAACAGAAAACAATTACACGCACTACTTTATGACAAAGTGCACTGGTTTATAAGCTAATGCTATAGTTCTTTACCTCATTAGCATCTCTGCTAGGCTCTTTGCATCTGTTGAATTAAGAGAAATGAGGAAGATATGAATTGCAAAACGTTGATGACCAGAATACATTTTTGGAGTATCCTCAAGGATCTATTATGTTCTGTTTGCAAAATACGGTATGTGTCCACAGACCTCGTAATCTCTTGAGTCTCTGCTCTCTTCTCCTCCTCCTCAATACCAGAAGAACAATGAAGACCATAGAGATTGCCACCAGAATGCATATGATTGTGACCATCATCTTTAGTCCTTCATTGCCCTCTCTGGTTTCCTGGCTGGGGTCCACAGTCTTTGGCAATGGAGCAATTGTGCCTGGAGAAAGAAGATTGAGTAGTTCTGGTCAAGATCTGGTCATAACCAAGTTTTGATATCTACCAATTTTTTTGTCCATTTTCTGCTGGTTTATGCTCTTTAGTGTTGATTTGCTGCTGGTCCAAATGGTAAACCAGCATCGCCATGCTGTCCAAAGGCAAAAATTCTGCTTCCTTGTCTGAACAAGGAAGCCTTATTAGTAATGCCATTTAAAACATTAGTTCACTTCAGAATAAAAATTTCTTTCTTCAGGCGAAAAGAAATTAAGGTTTTTGAGGAAAACATTCCAAGACTTTTCTCCATATAGTGGACATCAACAGGGACCAACGGTTTGAAGGTCCAAATTGCAGTTTCAATGCAGCTTCAAAGTCTCCACACGATCTCAGCCGAGGAATAAGGGTTTTATCTAGAGAAACCATTGGTCATTTAAAAAAAAATCATTAAAAAAATAAATAAAAATTACATTTATATACTTTTTAACCACAAATGCTCATCTTGCAAGTCCACGACTTCACGCATTACAAATCACGTTGGAAAAGTCAGGCGGTAACCTGACGTAGGCGGAAAATGTAGGATAGGGTGAAAAGCTCTTTTTCTCCTCCAACTTCAAAATTGTCCAACATCGTTGTTTTAACTTTTATTTAATTATTTATTTTGTAAAGGGCATTTGACTTATTCTTTGCACGTTCGCTTTGTATACACTAGGTCGGTACTTTCGCCTATCTTTCAGCGTGACCTTTCAACATGATTACATAATGCGTGGCGCATCACAGTGCTAGTTTAAGATGAGCATTTGTGGTTAAAAAGTATATAAATGTTTATTTAATTTTTTTATGATTAAAAAAAAAGGCCGATCGTTTCTCTAGATAAGACTCTTATTCCTCGGTTAGGATCGTGTAGAGACTTTGAAGCTGCACTGAAACTGCAATTTGGACCTTTGGACCGTTGTACCCCACTGAAGTCCACTATTTGGAGAAAAATCCTGGAATGTTTTCCTCAAAAACCTTCATTTCTTTTCGACTGAAGAAAGAAAGACATTAATATCTTGGAAATGTTAATTCTGAAGTGAACTATTCCTTTAAATGGCAAAACTAATAAGGCCTTGTTCAGACAAGGAAGCCAAATTTTTGCCTTTAGACAGCATGGCGATGCTGGTTTACCATTTGGACCAGTAGCAAATCAACACTAAACAGCATAAACCAGCAGAAAATACTTTAAGCAACTGCTTCCGAACACTGAATTGAGTATTCGCTGATCTAGTACTCACTGCCATCCACGTTTAAAGTTGCGAAAAGCACCCTCTTCTCTGCTGTTCCTGCGCTGTTGCCCACTCTCATCTGGAGCTCGTACCAGGTGGCCTCCTGTAGGTCGTGCAGAGTGTGGCTCTTGATGAGGGAGTCTCGCTTTACCATGGTCCATTTCATAGTGTCCACGGGCCGATATTCCAGTGTGAAGGAGTCGATCGGACAGCCACCGTTGTTCCAGCCAATGAGGTTGAGCTCCACACGGGTAGAGTTGATACTTGAGAAAAGCTCATGGTCTTTGGCGAACTGTGGTTCTGATAATGTGGAGGAGAAAGAGATTATGTAATTCTGAAGTTAGAGAAAACTGTCAAACTTCAAGGAATTAAAATATAATTAAATCTATGGCCTTTTCATTTAGCAGGGAGTTTCATCTGAAGTTACTTCTACTGATTAACAATCCCTTGAAACCAAAATGAATTGTCCCTTCGGACTTTGTCTCTCGGCCGCCTGCTCATAGAGATCAATTATAAAGCTCGTACTGAGGAAAATATTTGGTTGTAGCTCTTTGTCTAGGTTCCTATGATTGTAAATAGGTGTCATTTGTGTTTTAAAGCAGCACTCAGTAGCTTCGGGACTTCTTCGCTGTATTCTCGCTTTTTGCTCGCAGGTTTCTCTCTAGAGCTCCCCCCACAGCTTCGGAATAGATATTTGACAACACTGTTGTAAAAACTCATTGTTGATTCTCAGACACCAGAGGCTATAGATCAACGACATCAAAGCAGATGGGACATTCTTTAAAACGTCTTCTTCATTCGGGTTCGGACAGTGTGAGGGAGCGCAATAATGACAGCATTTTAGCAGATTTCTTTTGGCCGTAAAGCAATTGTTTACATCGCGAGACCTGATATCACGCGAGACTTCCTGACGCAGCGGCCGGCGGCCCGCCGGCTCAAAGTTGCAAGTGCGTATATTTCCGCTCACGGGCACCAGGGGGGTGCGAAACGACCACCATTCAACCCGAAATAAGTAATATAACCATTCCAATGACTCCGAAGCTGTTCAGTTAAGGTAAAAAAAGATACTTAGTTCACCTTTAACAACATTTAGCTCACGAGTTATTGATCCGGGAAGTTCGAATCTGTGAATATATTGCCAACTTTATTGAACTCCAAAGCACTGAACGCATTTCTTTATATTTGAGTCCCAAGTTCAAACACTATGACCGAGCTCCAATGTTTACGCACAGAGCTGTTTGAATCACTGCCAGCGGGACATTAAACAGGAAGGGTTTGTCTGAGCTCACAACAGGTTTTGTGAAAGAACACAAATATCTTTGCAAGGGAACGCCAACGGTTTGCGATGGAAATTAAACACTGATTAAGTAAACACATTGCAGGAAAACAGATCAAAAGTATTGATACAATCATCTCCAGCTCAGGGGTGTGTATACATTGTCTTATAAAATACAATCCAGAATGATAATGAATAAATGAAGGAAGGAAGGTAATTAGGAAGTAGGCTTTGTTCGGAAAAGCATATTAATACTAAACTTATTATTTCACATTATTATTCTTTTTATTCATTATTGTTTTTAAATAGTGTTCTCCAATTTTGCTATTTGCTATTCATAAAAAAGGATTAACTTTCATCATGGTCTCCCAACTTGTTTAGATAGTATATATGTGAACACTAATGAAAAACATTCTAAACTGTTGGTTTTAACAATTGCTCATGAATTTGCTTTGAATCAGCATTCAGTTACAATTCAGTTTGGTTACGTTCAGTTATCATTCACGCATTTTAGTCACTAGAGTTTGCCATAATTAACTAGGACATAAATTACACAGATTTGTACCTTTCCCGTGGGTTTTAGCCTCAATGATTTCACTGATGCGTCCAGGACCAACTGCATTTTGTGCAGTTAGAGTAAATTTGTACCAAGTGCCACACTTCAGATTCTCAAGACGGTAAGACCGCTCACTGGGGCTGATGGAGAAACTGCCCCACTCTTCACTGTTATCCTCAGAGTACTGCAGAATGTAGCCTGAACAGAGAAACACCACACCACACCACTTTATGCTCAGTACTTGTGTTCATTTTGACAAATAAACCCCAAATGCCAAACTTTATTGACTTTTACGTGCACTGTAAATTGATGGAAAGCACCTACTGTACTATGCAATGTTGACCTTTAAGGTCATCAAAATATTACACATTAATGTGGATGAAAATATGGAATGCAAATATCAGTGCAGCCCAACCTCTGATGGAGCTCCCTCCATTGTCTCCAGGGATCCAGAACAGTGTGATGGAGGTGGTCGTGGTTTTGGTCACTGTGAGGCGTGGTTGGTCCGGAGGTACTGATATATTTTGAGAGTAAACACAAAAAAATTGTGTCATTTGTCAGGCACTAAAAGTGCAGTCACATTTACCACTGTTCGCCAAATGTCTGTGGGAGAAAACCATTCATTTCAATAGAAATCAGGAATTTTAAAGGATTTTCACATGCAGATTTCATGCAAGCGTTGCCCAACAGAAAGCTGCTTGGTTTGAGAGTGTCTTCTGTAAGAGCTGTGCTCATACATCACGACACTATTGACAATGTACCTTTTTGCGCACAAAATTTCGCTGTGACCCTCACTATTTATTGGCTACATTCTTTTTTTCCCTTTTTCACAGATTTGTTTTCACATTGTACAACAATACAGAGTGTGAATCATGTGGTGTTCCTAGTTAAATCTGTTAGAAGCATTTTTTTTTTTTTGCATTGACTTGCTAAAAAAACCCACTAAAATCGCAAGGCACAAACTGTGTAAATAACTCAATACACAAAAAAAACTCTCTCTGCAGAGTATATTCTGATTATTTGATCACAAACACACCTTGGACCTGAAGATTTAGCATGATCTCATCTGAACCCCAGTTATTGCTGGCAACACATCTGTAGTACCCAGAATCCTCTGCTTTGATGGTACGAATAACAAAGCTGCCATTGCTGTGAGCGCTGCGACGACCATCGATTGAAACTGGAGCAGGTGTACCATTACTGCAGGAAAACATCAGTTTCATATCGGTTTCATAGCAAATAAAAAGCAAATAAGCAAGAATGAATTCATTCAGGTGTTTCATGCATGATTTGTAAAAATGAACTTACAAAAAAAAGTTATATTTCCCCCAAAATCTTTAGAATACTTTATAATAAAAAAGACACATTTTGACAAGATTTACAAAATTACTTCTTCTTAAGCAAGTGCAAGAGTGTTTAGTCTGGCTAAAACAAAGGCTGGATTTGAAGAATTTTCCATGTTTAAATGTAAAGAACACATAAATCAAACATACTTTCCCTTCAGCCACTTGATGGTTGGAGGAGGGTCTCCGACTGCTTTGCATGGAAGGACAATGTCCCTCATCCAAGGGGTGGTCACTGTGCCACTGAACGTCAGGATTCGAGCAGGGGCTTGAGAAACAAACAATGCCGTTTCAATGGCAGACTCAAACCCTCTCACTCTTCTGTGTCATTTTGCTCCTGCTATTGGTACAATAGAGTGCTGCAGGGATGATTTTAGTGGCCAAAAGTGGTCAAAACCCAGAAACAAGTTAAAGCACCTGTTTGAATGTTTATTTTAATTTTTATGGGTTTTTGGCTAATTGCCTGAAATAAGGTAATAAGGTTAACACAGACTCAAGATTATATTTTAATTCTATGACATAGAATACATCAGTAATACCCTCTTGTGATTTTTTAAAGCTTTTATTTGTCTTGAACAAGTGGCTAAATTGGATTATAGAGTTTGTTGGGGAAATAAAACATCATCACACTGAACATGAAAAGACATTACTCATTAGTCCACTTTCACAGCCTCATTAAGACTATAATCACAATCTTGAAAAATATTCTACCTAAAACTCTCAGGGAAAACACAGACTGGAAACCGTGTCAAGTAGCTGAATGGTGGTGACATTAAAGTCACGTGACCGTGGTGCAACTCATTTATAGCCTAAGTTTAGCTTTTTACTTCTGGCAATTGTATTTAGGCTTCAAAATTCACAGAAGTTGTGTTCATTTGTGATGATAATGATGAACAAAACATGTAAGATTCATAAGCTTTTGTTGGTCAAAGAGCTTATTTTTTCCAATAATCCAAAAGCCAATGGAAAAATCCTTTTGGGTTTTTGTTGAGGGAATAAGGGTGATGCAACTTATGGGTTGGCTTAAAACAATACGTCATCCCTGTAGAACTCTATATGGCTGCATTTGTATAAAGTTGTGAAGAGGGTAAATGATTGCCATGTGCCAGTCATCCGTACCTTTAGCTTGGGGCTCTACGGTGATAATCTCACTGGTATTCCCACGACCCGCCGCAGTGACCGCCACAACCCAGATGCTATACTGCCAGTTCTGGTTCAGGTTGGTCAAACGACGGAAGTAAACATCAGGAGCAGCCTCAAACTCACTGATCACCTGTAATGGCACCCGAAGAAAAGCTTTCATAAGAATAACAATAAACAAAAATACACTCTTTCATTGTTTTTTACATTTAGGATATTGGTGTTCAACCGCACTCCTGCAGAGCAGCTTTCCTGCCGAGTTCTGCTCCAACAAACCTGCCTGCAAGTTTCTAGTGATCCTAATGACCTTGATTACCTGGCTGCAAAATTTTATACAAATGTACCACTCATGCCGAGTTGCTTATGCCACACAGCATGATTTTCAAAGTCGTCAGATAACTGTTCTTTTCACACTGCACGACTATCTGGGGTAGCATTCAGCTGCTGCTGTCTGCACACTGCACGATGGATCGGCAACAGGAGGTTTCAACATTGCACGACTTTACAATAGGAAGAATTGCAGACAACACTGTCTGGCCTGAAAACTACGTTTCACAGACTGGGTTGGAGCTACTGTAAACTCTGCAGGACATTGGACCTTGGAGGCCAGACTTGCCCAGCCTTGGCTTACAGAGAAACACACTGCCTACTATTTAAAAAAAAGGAAACAGTATGTATTCAGCAATAAACATTCAAGCTGAATTTCAAATGTAGTAGGTCATTCAGGTGTCCTATACCTATATACTTTTCGTAGGGGCAATCCGCTCGTTAAGTCTGATATCACCAGTCACCATTTCCGGTAGATGGTATATACACCGTGAGTTTATAAAAGCTTACCTAAAATATGTATTATAAATAAATAGTGCTCATAAATGGCTGTTGAGATAGTATTCTCATTTGAAACGAGTGGAGGCTTGGACCTGGAAACAGTATTCCTTACGTCACAACTTAAAAAGCGGATATCTAAAGTAAGAGTGTTCTCTTACTTCAATGTTTCCCAACCCTGTTCCTAGAGGCACCTCAGCACTACACATTTTCGATCTCTACCTAATCAAACACACCAGAATAAATTCATCAGCTCATTAGTAGACTCCCAAGACCAGAAATAGATGGGTCAGATAAGGGAAAGTTAATGTTTACTTTTGGGAGTGCCTCCAGAACCAGGATTGGAATTCTGAGAATAAAATACTGTTTGGTAAATCATGCAATTTGAAGGGCTGTTTGGGGTGTGCAGAGTCACACAGAGCCACAGCTTACGCTCACCGTGGGGTAAGGGTTGGAACAGAAGACGGTGTATTTCCGGATGATCCCGTTGAGCTTGAATGGAGGCAGCCAGGAAACAAACACCACCGAGCTTGTGGAAGCAGCTGCCTTAACTCCAGCCGGAGGGCCAGGAACTGGTTTTAGCAAGAGAAATAACATCATTCACGGAGAAGAAGCACTAGAAAATACACCTTGTATGCTACAAAGCAAGAGACCTACAGCTTCTAACTGCATAAAGGAGAGGTGTGTAATGTCACATGGTTTCACCAAACACCCCTATCAGTTTGAATTGGTTTTGCCTTTGGGTTGAGATGTCTGTGCAATGAAGTCAACCTACAACTGGCTTACTTAAGGCGGTTGTCATGATCCTGTGTTCCCCTGGTCTTGAGTGGACTATTTCCTGTTCTGCGCCATGTTTTGTTGTCCTTTGTAGGTTTTCTAGTTGATTATTTATTTGATTGTAAGGGGTTGTTGAGTCCATAGCAGAAGAAATCAATGAGAGCAATGTCTGGGAGGTCAGTGTCCAGAAAATGTCCAGAAAGTCTTGGATGTGGTCCTGGAGTGAGACAGTTCCTTGATGAATGCGGACTAGGGTGACTGCTGGATCCATATTGGCGAAGTCTTTTGTTTTGGACTCAACAACCCCTTACAAAGAACTAATCAACAAGAAAAACTACAAATGACAACAAAACATGGAGCAGAACAGGAAATAACATAAAAGTCCACACAAGACCAGGGGAACACAGGCTGGGATCATGACAGAGATATCGCACTAGTTGACTCGAAATAGCTTAATTTTGGTCAGAGCTGTTGCTCCTAATGAAGGCCTGAGTTCTGTTTCACTTTTCAATCAAGAATGGAAGAGTGGTGACAAACTAAACTACTGCCTTTGACAATTCCCAGTCACTGACTGGCAAAATAACAGCTAGAGCACCATATAGATAACTATATATATGACATAGCATGCAATTTGTGCACTGAATTTGATGTGGGATTTGTATTCGCTTTACCAGGATATGTTGTAAAAAGTTTATGTCCAACTTAAGTGAGAAAAAAAGTGTTAAGTGCAGAAAACCCCTTGCTGGGTATAGTCACCACAGATAACAACTGCCATTTGCAACATGTGCTTTGCGTTTGGATCAGTGACTGAACAATCATTTCAAACCTGGCAGATGTTGTCGAAAGGGACTTGAAGATGTTAAATTAAGTTTATTTGGCTTTAAGAACATCACCCTTTTTTATTGTTTCTCTAGATTAAATTGAAAACAGGAAGTATTTTTAACGTAGTAAAAAATTGCCTACGTAAAAGAATGCAAGTGTGTGCAATTGGAGGGAGTCTCACCGTCCTCTTTGGTGCGTGTGTAGATCTGCTCGCTACGAACGCCGTCTCCGGCTCGAGTGAAGGCCAGGACCTGGATACTGTAGTTGGTGTATTTCTCCAGCCGTTCCAACTCTAGTGAAGGCTTGGTGGTTGTGATGTTCCTGATCTCTCCCAGCTCTGCAACACACACACGACTGTTAACTGATCTGAGGGAGTGAGGGGGGGAGGGGGGGAGGGGGGTCTATTTAATAAATCAATTGTTTTTCTACATCGAACGGCAATTAAATGGAGATCAAATGAAGACTTACAGGTGTATGCTTACAGTAAATGGCCTGCTTCTCAATTCCCCCCCGAGGAACCACCCATAATCTCACTTGTATCTCTTTTTCAAGGACAAAAGTGAGTTTCAAGGGCCTCAATAGAGTCTCAAACTTACCAAGATAGTCTGCAATTAAACTTCAAAGATTTCAAAATGAAACATTTCTCATCAGATTCTTCCAAGACCACATTATCTGAGGAATTAAGTCATAGCCGAGCATTTTTTGAGCAATACAACTTTTGCTGGGATGTCTGATTAAAAAGAAAGAAAGAAAGAAAGAAAGAAAGAAAGAAAGAAAGAAAGAAAGAAAGAAAGAAAGAGAGAAAGAAAGAAAGAAAGAAAGAAAGAAAGAAAGAAAGAGAGAGAGAAAGAAAGAAAGAAAGAAAGAAAGAAAGAAAGAAAGAAAGAAAGAAAGAAAGAAAGAAAGAAAGAAAGAAAACCCCACTATGCTTAATTCATTCAGTAAAACTGTATGCATTCAAAACCAACACAAATCAAACCTCCTAACAAAATATCTATATTTTGGCATTGGCCATATATCATGTCAGGGTTATCTTAAAATTGTATACATTTATTGAGTTTACTCTCATCATCATCATTTGCACTGGACAATTAATTGCATTTTGTATAGTCATAGGTCACTGTGTCCTCTACAATACTACAATAGACAACACATTTACAGACTGCAGCATGTGCCAACATCCCTTTTGATTTTTACCCTTGCATCAATATCTTATTGTAGTTCAATTATTAATGGCTCTGCAGTGCAGCCTGGAAAACGGCCACTGCTCTTTCTGCTGCGTGCTCTCTGATACTGACATTCATCATGCTTTCAAAAGATCACATAAGTGTTAAGAAGGTCACATTTTCTGAAGCCAAAACCTAATATTTGATCTACAGTTTATCTTAAAAAAGCTCCCTTTGTCTAAGCAACCGGTTGTGATCAGGCTGAAGTCTGATCAAATAATGAATAAAAAATAGATGTTTAAAATCACATTATTAAAATCACATTGTTATCACTTTGCATTATTATTATTATAGATTTTGGCAAGAGATTCGAGTCCCCCAATGTCCACAACAATATACAAAGGCTTGATACTGTTTGATTGTAAATAACATTTCAGGATTTCCATTCTTTCTTACCACTGAATTTATATGACTTTTTCCAGTCGATCTTGATTTACTGGACAGGAATTTTTAATATTTTTTACTCAAAATTTCGACCCTTTAAGATCATGGCCCAAAATAACTAGAAAAATTTATGTTCATTATAAAAATTGCGTTTGATTTTGATTTTCTGTAAGATTTTATTAATTTGCAAGAATTTTCCAGGTCTATAAACTTCTTTAAATTTTACCAACTCATAAATACAGATTTCAAAGACAGTGGGAAAACTGGTTAGTCAAATAAAACAATATTGTGGGGATGAATTCAAATAAGAAATATCTTGATTTTTAGTTGTTTGAGCTCATTTTAATGCTTGTTTTATTTTATTTTAAATAATTGTATTTTGCAGAGCTCCCAATAGTGAGTCCCGGCCCCTAGGTCATCCAGGTATCCCATGTACACAGTGAACTTGCAGACTCTCCACAGTAGTCAGTACATACTGCACAAACAAAATGAGTGGTATGTTTTATGCATATAGCCACATTCTTCCCAGAAAGCAATAGCCGTCATTTCACAGTCTAGGTTAACTATAGACCCGATATAGTCCGGCTATATGAGAAACCCACTTCTAGCCAAAACAACATTTGAATTTGGTTGTTTTTGCCAAATAACTTGAGAGATGTATGATATTCCATCATGTAAGCAAAGTTGGTGATTACAGGGTGTCCGGTTTCATTTCTTTGACATGTTATCTAATTGATGACTAGTCTATTCTTGGGCTATGGTTTAGACGTCTATTAAATTCTTCACTGACAGCCCAAATTTTGCCTCTTTTTAGCCTAGATGTCTAGGCTGTGTTTGGACGGCTATTAGACGTCTTTTAAACGCAAAATTGCTTGCTGGGTTGGGAATGGTACTAAACCTCCATCCATTAAGTAAATCACTTTAGATAAAATCATCTGCTAAATGAGTGATTGTAAATCTAAATGTAGCCAATCTGTCCATTAAGTATATGTCCTACTTCTGCCCTCTGTTCCTTCACTTTCTGTCCCCAAAACAACAAAGCCACCATGCCCTCTGGTGGTCTGAAGTATAAATGCAATTGAATTGAAATTGTGTCCATTATGTATTTTCATAAAGTCATTAAACAGAGTATCCACCTTATTGTGCACTGGGAAAGTAAACTATTTTCTGTGAATGTGCGAGATTTCCGATTCATTATCCGCTATATTTAAATAACTAGAAGAATAACAAAGTGCCGTAAAAGGTAAAACTACCAAAACAATGTTTATGATTATGGTAATAACTTATTATATAATCAAAAATAAAGTAAAATATTTTGAGTAATATCGTGAAATAGTATTTAAATTTAAAAGAAATGTTTTCAGTTTGAATGTAATTTATTCCTGTGATCAAAACTGAATTTTCAGCATCATTAACTCCAGTCTTCAGTGTCACATGATCCTTCAGAAATCATTCTAATATGCTGATTTAGCGCTCAATTATTATTGGTGCTAAATTAATAATGGTTGTTATAATTATTATCATATATATTTTTGTGGATTTTTCCCCCCCCAGGACTCTTTGATGAATAGAAAGTCTAAATCAACAGCTTTTATTAGAAATATAAATCTTTTGTAACATTATGAATGTCTTTACTGTCACAATTGATCAATTTAAGGAATCCTTGCTGAATAAAATAGTTATTTGCATTTTTTTAAACTCACTTACCCCAAACTTTTAAATGGTAGCGAATCACAGTTTAAGCAGCAATTTTTTTCTCGATGCCCCAAATCATGATATTAGAATGATATCTAAAGGATCATCCTTCAGTTGCCCAAAACATCAAGGCCTCTGCAATCTAAAACAATCAAAACTAAAAATGCCCTTTATCCAAGAGCACACCTTAAGAACTGGGGGTTGACATCTGTGAGCTACATAATTATGCATAAATGTATGAAAGTCTGGCTGACCTCCATCAGGTAGATTGGCCCAGTAGATGACACGATATCCCAGCAGCATGCCGTTGAGCGCTTCTTTGGGCAGAGCAGACCAGGACAGGGAGATGGTCTCGGGAGTGGTGGCTGTCGTCACAACGTTCTCAGGTGGGCGACTGGGTACTGTGGTGGGTAAACAGATCAGATAGTGTTAAGGCCCTGATATACTTCAATCGAAAGTGCGAAGAACGAACTGGTGTGACATCATTTCGAACAAACGCAAGCTTTTTCTGCGAAAAGAAAACAAACTTTGGAAAGGTTCGCTCTCGCTGGGAAACACCGTATGCTGATTTCACGTGCTATCGGAAATTAACAACTTCCCACTTCTGAAGTCATGATTACGAACTCTTTGCATTCAAGTGCTTTGTTGTTGGACAGAACAGGGATCATGAAGGACACCAGGTTTATTCTGGCCTATTTATTCAGAAAATCTGGTAACACTTTATTTTGATGGTCCCTTTTGAGCATTCTACTACTATAAGTAACTTTGCAACTACATGTTATCTAACTCTCAGATATAACAGAGTATAACCCAATAACAAGGGTTATGAGAAAAGCTATTTATAATGAAAAATCTAAATTAAAAGTTGCTGTTTTTAAAGACTTCATTTGGGAACTCCCATGTCAAAATCCAGCTGTTAGTCACTGATCCCAAAAAGTGCACATAGTAAAAGGTGTGTCATTTCAGTCAGGAGATTGAAATATTGTAGTCAATAGTGATAGCATGCACTTTCAACAATTTCTGAAAGATAATTAATTCAACCAAAGTCAAGGGCCAAGTGTCCAACTAAAAGTCACATAATGAAACACTAATCACCATAATGGCGACTTCAAACTGACTTCAACAACTTTTAACACATACGCAAATAATGTTGTGGTCTTGCTGGGATCATACCAGCACCCAAAAATCAACATATGCTGGTCCACCAGCACACCAGCATCCCAAGCTGGTCCCAGCATGCAAAACATACCTTATACTTGTGACCAGCAATGCTGGGAACTCTTAATTGTGATGGTCGGTCCTCCAACAGATATTCTACTGACCAAAAGTAACTGCAACTAAGTGCAAAATTATTCTACAAACCCTAACCCTATCAGTCTACTAATACTCTACTAACACTCTAATGAGAGTTAGTTGACATGTACTGTAGGTACAACGTCACTTATTGTTAACAGAATGTGTTAAAGGAACCATCAAATAAAGTGAAACTGAGCATTTTTAAAGCCAAAATTATATTTAGCATCCCATTCATTGACAATCATATAAACATTCACAGCACTATCTACATTCTGGAATTTCGGTCAAATACAGGCTATTTCCGTTGTGTACAAAACATGCAATCCGCTTCAAATGATTATTCATACAGTATATGTAAATATGCACTACTTTAATGACAAGGCGATGTAGCTGTCGTGAAAAAAAAAAACCGAATAAAGAATATCAGTGACAGCAGCAATCGTTCTCTGCCATGTTTGAGGTTTATGGCCCGCCCATCCACGCATTTACCATTGCCCAGTGGTATATACGACTTGAGAGGGCATTCATGTCCAATTGTTAACAAGGAAACTGATTATTTATGATAATTCCGATCAGCGCGTGAAGGCAGCGTTATACTGTCATTGGTCCATGGCGATGACATAATAAGGTGTGGCTCTGAGGCTCCGCCTTCTTTGATATGGAAATCTTCTTGGTTCATTTCTTCTGTAATCACCACAGACCAATGGTAGTTCAAAGGTGTTTACCAGCCGGTGCAAACTTTTTCAGAACGTTATCATTGGCAAGCTCCCGAAACAAACTCCAAATTAACTTTGTTTTGGCCTGATTTTGTTCGAAATTACTTCACATCTGTTCGTTCTTCAATTTTGCTGTAAGTAAATTGAGCGAAGAACAAAAAAGAACTTCAATGTGAATATATGAGGCAAGTATATCATGTAATCACAAACTATGTATGTGAATTACTGTCTCCAACAGATAAAATTGGAAGATGATAAGTGAGATAACTATTATAAATCTTATAATTTATAAATAATAAAGTAATTAATCTCCAATATTTGTCAATGGGATTTTTTTCCCACCACAACGCAACGTATGTAAATTCAACAAAGGTTATGATCACAAAATGACTAACCATCCTCTAGCGTGGTGATGGTGATTTCCTCTGAGGTGGGACCCATTCCTGCCCGATTGGCCGCTTGCACCCGCACCTCATACTGGGTGTACTTCTTCAGGTTATCCAGAGTGAGGGTTTCGATGTCCCCCGTGGTGTCTACATTGATGGTGTTGTACTGGGGACTGCCCCCTGTCCCAAACTCCCGATAACACACTTGGTAACTTCGGATCAATCCATTCTGCAAGTGTTTGAGGGGGGGCTGAAAGATACAACAGAATAGATATTATAATATCAGAAAGACAGTTTCTCAGCAAAATATGAAATATGAAAAAGGGCATAATTAAAAAAAATTAAAAACTGTATGGCAGTATAAGCATGAAATTGTGTCTCGATATTAGAAAAAATCCCTAAATAAAACATCAACTTTTAGATTAGTTTAACAAACTGCTGTGGCGGCTTCAACATCACATTCCCCACCATTTTTATATGCTCTTTTCATTCACCGTTTTATTAACAGAAAATCTCAGTTGTAGTGTAAGGGGTAGTGATGCAGATGCAGTATAAAGGAGGAGATGGACCACTCATAGAAAAATGAATAGGAGAAAAATTAACTGTTGTAAGTCTTAAATAGTGAAAAGAGCCTTCTGTTTTTGTGGGGTTTTTTACTCTAGAACTATATAAAGGGACTTTTCTGGGTTCAGATGGAATAATGTTAATGTTAATAGTTAAATTGTTAAAATGTTTTTGTTCCCCCGAGAAACTTTGCGTTTGATCACACAACTTTTGTGATGGAAATAATATGGTATATCATCCATCTCAATTTATGAGGGCTGTTTGCCAATTGTTTTTTTGTTATATATATATTTTGTTATCATCCACACATGCATTGATACAAATAACTGCAATAAAGTAATAGCCTAGTTAGCATTTACTTGTTTACATAGGATAATAATGTATTTTATTTTATTTAAGCACCTAAAACCTTATCAGTTTGACAGCATTTTTAAATCAAAGTGCCATGGTAGGTCAAACTAACTTTACTTAACATTTTCTTATATTGAAAATGTTAATTTCCTGTCATATCTTGGAATATCTTGGAATATAAACATATCTCTTGGAATATCTGAAAGCTAGGTTTTTCCTAATATCTGTCATTACAGAACACATTTTGGGGAAAACCAATTGTTTTGTCAATAATTCAAAAAGGTCCTCTTGTTTCTAACTTGTACTCAGCCTAAAAAGTTCAATAGTTCTTGTAATTGTTTAATTATAGCATTTGTTACAATAAGGACATAATTACAGGTAAGATCATTGATGGCTCCTCATTACCATGCTAAGGCCAATGTTAAATTTGATCTATAGCATTTGTAATGAAAAATAGCATCCTACACATTCAGAAACTGTGCCACAGTTGTAATATAAATCATAAGTGAAAAATCTATTCCATTAACATATAATCTATGGGGATGGGGGAACTAAGTAAGACTAGGCTGGATGTAAGGCCATTATTTATTCACCCTCAATATGTTCTAAACCTGTATGAATTTCTTTCTTCTGCTGAACACAAAAGAAGATATTTTGAAGAAGGTGGGTAATCAAACAGTTGATGGACCCCATTGACTTCCACAGAATCTTTTTCCATCATGGGCCCCATCCAAGTCAATGGGGCCCGTCAACTGTTTGGTTATACCCACATTCTTCAAAAGATCTTCTTTGTGTTCAGCAGAGGAAAGAAATTCATACAGGTTTAGAACAACATGAGGCCAAGCAAATGATGACAGAATTTTCATTTTTGGGTGAACTATCCCTTTAAACCCAAAATATTCCTGTACAATGTATGATGTAGCCACTAGCCAGCACAAATTCTAATTTTGGACGCTATTCATGCGGGATCGCATGCAAATACGTTTTCTGCCATGGGTGAGTAGTTCCTCAGTAGTACCTTCCACGTGACTTTGATGCCTTGGGATGAGATTGCTTCCAGCTGCACTTCTTGAGGAGCGCCATCAGGTGCTGGATCGATCACATGCAGGACAGACAGAGGAAATAATGCACTGAGCCACTAGGTGGCGCCACAGATAACACAATGACTGTAGAAAACCTGGTGTAGGAATACTCACGTGCTTCATCTGTGGTGATGGTCAGCTCATTGCTTGGTCGGCTTTCTCCGATCTGGTTTTTGGCAAACATGCGTATGTTGTAGGTGGAGGCGGGGTGGAGTTCAATGATGGTGGCCTGATTCAGCTGAGGGGAGACGTCTTTGGTCATTTGAGATGCGGCCCATGAAGCTTCAAGGAATACAGAGGAAAAAAAACAGAGTGTGTGATAATGCAATAAACCACAAGAGGCTTTATTAATAATGACAATCACAATTAGCCATACTTCCACGTGTATACTTCTTAAGTAATTAGTTCATTAGCCTAACTGTGGGCTGTTTATAGTTGCCAAGCAACATAATGATCAAAGATCGTTCTATGAATGATTGGCACATAGAATTCAGCCAATGTGAATGTTACTCATCCAGTCAGATTTAATAACTCAATCTATCCAGACTAATAACTCAATCCAGTCTAAGATGCTGATTGGTCAATAACACATTCTAGCAGCACTGACACACACACTCTATATACACACATGTACAGATATATATATATATATATATATATATATATATATACACACACACAATCAAACCAAAAATTATTCAGACACCAGATATAATTTGTGATATGTTTTTACTAGTGGGTGCAAGACACTATAGTTAATTTATGTAAGTGAGGAGAGCAAAATAAAGTAAACTGTGACATATTATACCCAAACATTCTTCATACAGTGACTACCAGTAAAATTTATTAAAATTTGGGACCAAAATTATTCAGACACTTTGACCTGATCATTTTTACCTTTATTTTTGCGACCTTTATACACACAGACTGAAGAAAATGAAGCATTGCTTGGTGATCGGTTGAGCTAAACTGGTATTATCTAATTGTGTAGTTAAATTTAATAGCTGACAGATATTCAACATAATTCATCTGTGACACAGTCTAACAGAAGAATGGACAAAACCAGTGAAATCAACTGAGTTCTTGTCATATTTTATTACCATTTTCTAAACTATAGCAAATAAACTGTGATAATGTGAGAAATGTTGAAGGTGTCTGAATGAATGTTGGTCTGACTGTATACTGTATATGAATAAATCTCCTACCGGATTTGTTTTTATAGTTGATGTCATATCCTGTTATAGGGCTGTTTCCATCAAAGCCCATTGTCCAGCGAAGTGCGATGGTTCGGTCCTTTACTTCTCTGATCTCAACCTCAGGAGGGTCAGGACGATCTTTGGGGAAATGTTGGAAGACAAAAAGGACAATAATTAACACTTTGTCTTTGAAAAAAAAAACACCTATAATACAATTTAGAATAATAGAATATTATTTAACAACAACAAAGCAGAAACTTTACCTTGTACTATCAACTGAATGATTCCTTTATCTTCACCGTAAGAGTTGATAGCGATGCAAGAGAAAAAGCCAGAATCTTCTCGGACTGTGTGTAAGATCTGTGAATACACAAATCATGATTTAAAAGAGATATAATCTTTCGACTAGTACATAAAGGCATTTTAGTAAATGATATAGGAGTTTTGGGTTACACTTTATTTTAAGGTGTCATTAGGCACGTTTCCATTACAGATTTGCGCAAAACGTTTGCGATGTTTTTCTAAATGTCGGCAAAAAACTATTGCGAAATGACGGCGTTTCCATTAACCGATGTTATGCGACTAAAACTTCATTTTTTCCTCTCGTGATTAGTAAAGTCATTCCAAAAACCATGGCATCAGACGTTTGTAGGTTTATGTCCTAATCCCAGCCACTGCACTGGCTATTACTAATAATCAAAGGAGACGGATGTGTGTTATCCAAGCATTAATGGTAAGGAACGACCCTTATTATACCTGTGAGTGGCACATATCAGGTGTTTCTGGGTGTTTCTCCCTCATTTCTGCTTCGAGGTCTTGATTGTGGCATTTATTTGAGGTTTAAAATCCATTATTCCTGTAATTATTTTGTCTTATATGAATTTACTAAAGAACTCTGTCTGGTATTCTGTCCAAACACACCGCATCATCTACGTCAGGTGACCTGCAAATGCGCAAAAACTGTTTCCATTGCAGTTTTGCGAAATATTTCTTTTTCAGATTGCCTGAAAAACCTCCTCATGCGAGCGTAAAAACTTTTTTGAGATAAATGGGAGTTTTTGCGAAAATTACGTGTTTCCATTGGGCGTATTTTCAATTCGCAATTTCAATTTGCGCAATTTGAAGGGTAATGGAAACACGGCTACTGTTACAGTGTAATGTATATATTTAAGTACTGAGTAATATTAAGCAACTACATGTACTTACTACTGTATAGGGTTAGGGTTAGGATTAGGGTTTGGTTGAGGGTTAGTTGCATGTAATTATGCATAATTTACTGTTATTGCTATGGTAAGTACATGTAACATAATAAAGACACTGTAAAATAAAGTGTTACCGAGTTTTACTGTTTGATTTTACATTCCAGTCGTTCATGTTTCAAAATCATTTCGTAGAGATCAGTGCGATGGATTTTCATGATTATGTCAGGTAGGGTCTTTTGAAATATTAAATTTGGATGTACAAATGACTCCAGGAAGACCATCAACAGACAGTGTAAAAATACCACAAAAAAAAAACTATTTCTATATATGAGCAATATTTTAGAGTGAAGCAAAATAAGGAAAAATACAATCACTACAGAAATTCCCATGACGTTTCCAGATTTATTTTTTAAAGATTTGACTAATTTCCTTGACTTTTCATGTCTGTGAGAACACTCAATCATATTTTTCCTACAATTTCCTTACACGTTTCCTCAGAATGGACCACACTCAACACTGCAGCATCTATGAAGGCTTGTGTTTCATATCATATTCGGATAAAGCGAAGGTGGCACACACAGTCCAACCATAGTACACAAGATTAAGTGCTTGATTTCATTGAAAATTTCCAAGAAATCTTTTGTGCAATGTTAAACTAAACAATTGCACAGATCTGCAAACATATCCAATAATACGCTCAGTTAAATGTTTGCAGAGCCTCTTTATAATACAAGGTATATTTGTCTCCCAGGGTCATTTCTTTTTATACACAAGGTCCTCCTAACAGATTGGTTGATTCATTTATTTAATATTTGTGGTCTTCAAAATATATTGCCATTTTGAAATAAGTAACGATCCGCACAGTTGACTTTCATGAGATTTGTTTTTGTATCAAGGCCAAAAATAAGTGTTTTTATAAAATAGAGTGTTTTTTCCCCTCCTTTTTATGTAGTAAGGGCTTTAATTTCATTCCAACTGTTTCATAATCATGGAGAAAAGCACAAAATGATTAATACTACAATGGTCTGACTTCTGTATGTTTTTCTACTTTAAAAAAGTAAAACGTTTTCTATTTTAAAGAAGTTTCTACTTTTTTTTTTTTTTTTTTTTTGGCCGAAGTACATATTTGAAACATATTTACTAAATATATGTTGCAACAGTGACCTCAATGAAATATATTTTTTAAAATTGAAAATATATTTACAGTACATATACCAAAATATATCATATACCAAGAAAATACATTTCCAATCTTACACTTGTCTTAGGCTAAATATGCTAGAGATCAAAACTAGATTTATAATAATTTAATAATGTTTAATTATTTTAAAATATTGTAATAGTGTATATTTTTTTTTAATGAAACACTGTAAAGTATGTTCCTTGCTGATTTTGTATTAAAAGTTAATATTCACATGTGTTATGGATAACAAATAAGGTTTTTCTTCAAATGTGACATGTGAATGTATTTTCTTGGATTTAAATATATGGAGGGCAAATTATATTTGTATATGCTTTAAAAATATTAATATTTTCAAAAATATATATAAAAAAAAATATATTGGTAGAAATTATATTTGTATAAATATATTTTGAAACATATTTTACGTTCACATTTTACATAGCAAATACATTTTTGGCCAGTTTTGTATATTTTAAAACATATTTAAAAATACATATTTTTGCCAAATGGGATAATTGAAATCTACTTGTTTAATTAAACGACATACATTATTTTATTTTTTTTATTAAAAAACTTAGATTTGAATTTATTATTGTTGCATACTGCATACTTTATGTTTCATCTACTTCATACAAAGTATACACCAGATTGCAAGTCTTACCCTGTATTTGTGTCTTATTGAATATAACTTGGAAATACGCCACATCAGAAGTATAACTGAGTTGCAAGCGCAAGTTTTATGTTGAAAATAAGGACAAATGAAAGTGGAGGATGATTTTTGACAGGAAATGATGTCGCTCACTGACAGCAAGTTCAGGGCAAACCTGAATATGTCTCTTGGAAATGAGGCGTATGATTGCGTTCTCGGCTCGCTCACCTGCAGGGTGGATATGACCTCATCGCCCACTTCCTTCACTGTAACCACATAGCGGCTCATGTCTGGGTTGATGATATGAGATTCCTTCTCCCAGCGAACCTTGATGGGCTTTTCACCGTGAGCAGTGCAGCTCATCTCAGTCATGTGACCTTGTTCCGCTCGTGTGGTGTTGGGGTAAGATGTGATCATGGCAGGGACTGAAGAGGAGGACAAACAGACAGACACACAGATTGACGTTATACATTAAATCTAATTTAACATCAGCGACGACCCAGCCAAAGCACTTTCTTTCACATGCTCAGCACAGAAATATACAAATCCATCATAAAACATACTTTCACAATTATTGTAAATCGCACAAATCCTGTCAAGAACATATTTTAGCTGAATTATATTTTGCATTAGAAATTTTGCTTAAAGGACAAGTTCGGTATTTTACACTTAAAGCCCTGTTTTCAGATCGTTTCTGATGAAATACTATGGTTAAGATTCTACCACAGAAACCGAAAATTCTCGGGCAAGCAGCATTTGTCCAAATTTCAATCTTAACACTGATAAATCCATGAACAAAATAAGATTTAGGATTTTAAACAATTTAAAAGAAAGAAAGGCTATGATGGAAAATGAAAAACATTATTTCTAAGTCACTACTTCTAGCAAACATGTGACATTAAGCATGAAAAATCCTCTGTATAAAATGATTCTGGACTTTTCCATTAAAGCACAAGAGATGATATTTGAGACATTTTCAAATGATATTGGAATAATATGGATCATCATGTTTAACACACACTTCTGGACTCCATGCCTGTTCAAAGTTAGGACATAACAAATTATTTAATATTCTTACATTCATGTGTGCGTTGTATAAATTCAACATTGCACTAAAATTATAATACCGTCCATATATCACACAATACTGTTTGAATACTTAAAAAAATAAACAATTTATGAAATATATATATATATATATATATTTTTTTTTTTATAGGGAAAATGCTTAAATGCCATGAAAGCATGTCACAATTTCACAAAACAAAACATCTTTATAGTCCTAAAACAGAATTCAGTTTCTGTGTTTTTTGTTTGTGGGCTGAAATGTGACTTGTTCATGGGACATGTTAATTCAGTCAATTGGAAATTCAATTAAAAATGGCCTTCTTTGAATAAACTTTCAGCTTATATGCATCTTATATTACATCTCATATGCAAATCAGAAGAACTTCAGCACAGAAAACTGACTGGCATTGTGAGGTTGTTGTGAAACTGAAGTCTCTGCACACAGGTTATATCACACGGCCACCTCATCACCAACAAAACATGTGCACATCTGATATGGGTCACAGCAGAACACAACATCTGCATCACACACTCTCAAAATAAATGTTGGTCTACGTTCATCATTGGTACCTTTGGCACAGCTCCATAAGTGTCTTTCTTCAAAAGTAGTTTTATTTTCAATCGGGCAGTGATCGGATCACCTCATATAGAGTAAATGAGCTGAAAGCCAACTTGTTCACCGTTCAGTTCACAGACATGAAAAGAGCCGCGAGAGCATTCTCAGGCCTGTCTCACCCCCTGTCTGAAACCTTGTTACCCTGGAGCGGTGTGTGAGGGATCTGTCTCTCTTTCTGGCAGGCATGGCTATGATTAAAAGATGAGCACCCTTCGATTATTCATATAGATCCTTCTGCTTGTTTTGCTCAGCAATACCGTGATTAAAACCCACCAAACCAACATGTGCAAGAGTCTATGGCGAATACCTTGAGATCCTTCGTATCAATTGCTAGAGATTTTTGGAGTTTAGTGGGGGGAATCAGAACCTCTTAATGTTACTTATCAAGTTAAAAATTGTTGTAGAAATGTGGAAATGTCCCAAAACGTGCCCCAAAAAAGCAATGATGTGGAAGAACTCGTCATAAAGGGGTGTAACACCTTGGACATTTACCTGCCCAAGGACAGGCAGAGGAACACACACGCAGTCGTGCCGGGCTCTGGTGGGGTTCAGTGTGCTGTGAAGTGGCAGAAGTTTTGACATGATGGAGAGTGTCAGAGTCAGGCCTGTGAATGTTTAACTCTCATCTCTTATTCACTCACAAGCTCCGCGCAGCAGCACCGTACGAGAGAACGCTGATTTATTTTGCATGACAACTATGAATGTTAAGTGCGACACATTAAAAAATGAAAATATCTCTCCGCCTTCTCTAAATGGTATTGCTCTTTAGCGGAGGACGCTTTTCTCTGAAGATCTGCAACTGAAGCGAGATCCGGAAGATATGGTGGAGAGATGTTTTATTTTACCTACAGACGGCCCATTTTATCAAAGTATTTTCCCCATTAATTTCTCTACAGAAATTTTTAATAATTCTTCAATAAAGAGTTGTAAGACTTGAAACAAACCAACCAGATGAATTACAACCTTTGATTCAAAATACAAAAAAATACTAATACGTCAGCAAGTTTTACTAATTGCTTCCCTCGCTTTAAGTAAATGTCATAATTTGTTCCCTTGTTTTATGAAAGAGTGTGCACAATATAATTAATAAACTGTGGGAATTAATTCTTAATTACTAAAACAACTAAACCATGGGAACGAGTTAGTAAATCATGGCCACAATTGACTAAAATAAGTGAACGAATTCTTAATTCATGGACAAAATATTAAAAATTTTCTCCACGTCATATGTGGGGCTCCGTACATACAGTATGGAAGTGGACTGTCACTGTGAGTTCTGTTTCCATGGTAACATACACATAATCCTAAAGAGAGATCCACCGATCCGGAAAAGGCAGTGTCGTCCTTCACCAGGAATTCCACTATTAAACATGTGTACCGTCTCGGTGTAGCAAGCAACACGCACAAACGAGGAATACTAAAGTCTTTAGTCATAAACGCAATAAAAGACTGCAAGGTACTATACGGTTATCTGGACCACACGATGGCCTACCACTAACCCCGCCCCTAATCCTACCCGTCACTGGGGTTAAGATCAATCATACGATGGCCTACCCCTAACCCCGCCCCTAAACCTACCCGTCAGTGGGGTTAAGACCAATCATACGATGACCTACCCCTAACCCCGCCCCTAAACCTACCCGTCACTGGGGTTAAGACCAATGATACGATGGCCTAGCCCTAACCCCGCCCCTAAACCTACCCGTCACTGGGGTTAAGACCAATCATACGATGGCCTACCCCTAACCCCGCCCCTAAACCTACCCGTCACTGGGGTTAAGACCAATCATACGATGGCCTACCCCTAACCCCGCCCCTAAACCTAACCGTTACTGGGGTTAAGACCAATCATACGATGGCCTACCCCTAACCCCGCCCCTAATCCTACCCGTCACTGGGGTTAAGATCAATCATACGATGGCCTACCCCTAACCCCGCCCCTAAACCTAACCGTCACTGGGGTTAAGACCAATCATACGATGGCCTACCCCTAACCCCGCCCCTAATCCTACCCGTCACTGGGGTTAAGACCAATCATACGATGGCCTACCCCTAACCCCGCCCCTAAACCTAACCGTCACTGGGGTTAAGACCAATCATACGATGGCCTACCCCTAACCCCGCCCCTAATCCTACCCGTCACTGGGGTTAAGACCAATCATACGATGGCCTACCCCTAACCTCGCCCCTAAACCTACCCGTCACTGGGGTTAAGACCAATCATACGATGGCCTACCCCTAACCCCGCCCCTAAACCTACCCGTCACTGGGGTTAAGACCAATCATACGATGGCCTACCCCTAACCCCGCCCCTAAACCTACCCGTCACTGGGGTTAAGACCAATCATACGATGGCCTACCACTAACCCCGCCCCTAAGACCAATCAGGGATGACTATACGGACTATACGGGACTAAAAGACACACGTGTGGTCCGGATAACCGTATAGTTCCAACTGCAACTTTTGAGAGGACCAAGAGAAACATGATTATGCAGGTAAATAGCCTACATTTTCTTTTCTTTTACTCATTTTGTGATCGGTTATTCTGTGACGTGTCGGTGTGGTCAGCAACACACAAGAAGATTACTAAAGTCTTTACTTATGAATGCTGGAGTTTCACCAGTCTATGCTGTGGCAGAAGACATTGATAATAAAAAAAAATTAAAAATAAAACCTTGTCACAATATGGCAAGTCCTCAGTTCTTGGAAATTCTCCTCAGCGCACCTCCAAAAAAGTGCGTATAATCTCATTTAAAGTCTTGCAGTCAGCAGCCGAGGGGCTTCAGGCAAGAGGGGCTCTAAATGGTATTCCCATAACAGCTTAGTTGATGTATATTTTTAATATCCAGCAATATTACAGCCTCCTGTAATAAAGAGAGAGGGGAGCGCTGATGGCAGCTATAACTGCACATCAAACAAAATCTCCCTTTATTCATTTCAGCAGCCATAGAACAGCACCTAACTATTATTAAACAAACCAGGAAAAATATCTCTCTTGATATTTGATATTCACAACGTGCGAGTAAATGTCATCTTTTCACAAACGACATGAATGTGTTTCATAGCCGTTCTATGAAGTAAGAAAGTTTCTGTTTTGAAAATGTAAATATCTTCAAATCAGACTCTTCAAACGTATGAACTTTTTGTAAAATTGTAAAAGGCTACACCTTCATCGTGACAGATTAACAGTTACACAAGGGCCTTGCGTACAGAGTTTAAGGCTGATATTTATACAAATATCCCTTCAATAATTATTTACTGTTATCAAATCATTTAGGCAATCTACACACCGTCAGTTTTAGGGATTGACAACCGCATTTACTTACAGATGTGAGTCTCTAAATGTCTTGAATAGGCAAATGTTTACGATTTTATGATTGGTTATATGTTATATGTGTGGCAACAGTTCTTCTAACTCTAATTGATGGAGTGTGTAGCTTTTCATTTCTTAAACAGCCATGTAGGAAGAAACAACATGGATGACGATGCTGAGATTCATCAGGCTCAGATTGTGAAAGAATGGTTGTGAGGGAGCATGAAGAATCATTTTCACACATGAATTGGCATCTCTGAGTTTTAATTGATTGAAAGTCTTTGGGATGTTCTAGAGGAGACTTTACAGAGTGCTGGACTCTTGCATTGACAATACAAGATCTTGATAGAAAATTGCAAAATCATTGAAATATCATTTTTACTCCCATCTCATATTTTTTCGACCACCATAATTACATTTCCATTTTTGCACGCTTTTATCCAAAGCAACTTCTATTGTATTAATGCATACATTTCATAATTTTTTTTCCATCACCATGTCCTTTTAGGGGCCTTTTTGTCTACAAATATCTGCTTTTCAATAACCTTTAAAAATCTGCCAATAGGATTGCAATTTTAAGTTTGTTCCCCAATAACAAGCATGACACAACATACGTTATAATAAAGATATTTACTTGTAGAGGAAAAAAAGAGAGACAGGTATGTCCGAAATTGATTGGCAAAGGTTTTTTTTTTTTTTGGAATGAAAATTTGCCATTAACCTCTATGTGTGCTAATACTACAAAGAGAAGCCGACAACACAGAACTTGCATCTTTTTAAGTAAGGAGAAATAAAAACATTTAATACAATTTTAAATAATTATAAGATTAGAAAATTCCTCTAGCTGGAGTCACACAAACATACGTTCATGATGGACACATTTAGTACAGTGATCCAAAGGTGCATACGACAAAATAGAGCGAGGTAATATTCTTACTTTACTGCTCTTTAAGTCAAAATCCATTATCCTTAAAAAATATACATTATTGTGTGTGTGTGTGTGTGTGTGTGTGTGTGTGTGTGTGTGTGTGTGTGTGTGTGTGTGTGTGTGTGTGTGTGTGTGTGTGGTTTACTAAAACATGGGCCGGAAATGTTGTTCAGCTGTCTTCCGAGAAAAGCTTTACATTTAAACAAGAGGGTAATCAAAGCAAGTATGGGAGTAATATTACTCCACACACACACACACACACACACACACACACACACACACACACACACACACACACACACACACACACACACACACACACACACACACACACACACACACACACACACACACACACACACAACACACACACACAAACACACACACAACACACACACACAAACAAAAGAGGAGTCAGACCGTGGCACACATGTAGCTTTTAATGGTCTTTATTGTCAGTTCAATGAAGCATATAAGTGGAGTTAAGAGACGCATCTGGGTTAAAAAGCATGAAAGATGATCGTTTGATGGAGAGACTCATTATAATGGTGAGCAGTCAATGACCTTGGAGCCAAAAAAAGGGTAAATATTTTATTTCTATATAGTGTGTAAATCTGTATGATAATCACAGATTATTCAGATTCTTTCAGTGAACACATGGCAAGTGACCATTAAAATATTCTTGGCAATTTGGACCAGCATTTACGGCTGGGTGTGTATTAACTATGATAACTCCATTTGTGTTTTCCACTTTGATGGCCATGTTGAATATGATTAGTGTGTATGGCATATCATGCCGTATGAATACAGAGGCTGCAGCAGCAACTCTGGGTGTATATCATCCATTTCAGCCCTCATTTTATCACCAGTACAGGGGCACCCTGGGAAACTAGGCCACCTCGTCACGTTGCCACGCCTGAATGGGCCATCTACCCCCTTCTCACACACACACACACACACACACACACACACACACACACACACACACACACACACACACACACACACACACACACACACACACACACACACACACACACACACACACACACACACACACACACACACACACCCTTCTCTGTGCAGGCCAATGGAATGAGGTATATTCTGTGCTGGGAGGGGCAGCACGAGTGTGTGTGAGCATGTGTGTGTGTGTGTGTGTGTGTGTGTGTGTGTGTGTGTGTGTGTGTGTGTGTGTGTGTGTGTGTGTGTGTGTGTGTGTGTGTGTGTGTGTGTGTGTGTGTGTGTGTGTGTGTGTGTGGTTGGTGGAGTGCAGCAGGCTGCCATGCTGAAGCAATTCCCCCTTTTTGTTGCACAATTGGTCACAGTCTGAGCATGAGCTCTCTCTGATACCGAAGACGAGGGAGCGCCTCCAGACCCACACAAGGAGGAAGATGACAATATAAAGCAAAACCCACTCTCTATCAAGCCTAATGACTGTAATTGAACTTATATTCTCTCCACTTACACAACACACACAAAAACTACAGCACATAATATCTGCATAAATACTATATATACATATATACATATATACATATTTTAGAAGCTAATTTGTGTAAGGTAATATGACTTCTATTTATTTAGCAATTTGTCTAACAAGCAATTTGTCTTAAAGGAGTAGTTCACTTTAAAATGAAAATTAGCCCATGATTTGCTCACCCTCAAGCCATCCTAGGTGTATATGACTTTCTTCTTTCAGGCGAATACAATCGGAGTTATATTAATAAACACCCTGATGCTTCAGAGCTTTATAATGCAACCATCAGATTGAAGCTCAAAAAAGTGCATCCATCCGTCATAAAAGTGCTCCACACGGGTCAATATATGCCCTCTGAAGCAAAGCGATGAGTTTATGTAAGAAAAATATTCATATTTAAAACTTTATAAAGTAAAATAACTAGCTTACGGCCAAACGGACATACAGATTCCACTTAAGTCTAAAGCGCAACTTATGCGAGTAATGCGACGCACTGCTGATATTTACTCCTTTAAGAGCAGCGACAATTATAGCACAGGATGCCAAGCTAGGATAGTACACTACAGATAAAAACTGAAAAGAAAGGATAAAGAAAGATTTTTTTATTAATAATTATTTTTAATAATATAATATTTTATATTATTTTAGTATATTACATGTATTTTTTGCTTCTTTTTTTGAGGATTTTTTTTTTTTTGACATTAATTGACATTAATTGTGTGAGGAACAGGCAAAAATGCCTTTATAAGAATTCATGAGAGAAGCAGCAGTTTCTGAATTATGAATGAATCGTCCTTTTGAGGTTTTCTTTCTTTATTTTTTTATGAATCAACTGATCCAGTTCACAAAAACTCAGCTAAACCACTGAGTTGACTTAGTGAATTATCAAGTAAAATAAATCATGACCGAAATTATATTTTGGAGGGAATTATTTCTGTAATATGTGTTGCTTAAGTAAATGTATCTTTAGGAACATTACACGTTTACTGAAAAACAAGGAAAAAGAGAAATATATTTGACCACTTTTGCAAAGGCTCTGAGTCCCAGATCACTGAAGATAGAAAATATCAACAGCATGAATACATGGATACTATTTCCACTGTGACCATTTATACAGCTCTTGAAATTCTGCGCAATTTAAACTGAAATATTGTGTAAAATAAGTGTTTTATGAAAATTTATGAATTGTATCTACATCTTGCTATATACCAGCAGTCGCCAGCATAAACCAGCCTGGACCAATTCATGCTAGTTTATGCAGGATTTTTCAGTAGGGTTAATTCATTCATTTGTTTTATAAACTACTGTATTTTACTGGCCATCCCGCTCTTTAAATATCAGTGTCAGCAAGCAAACCATATCGAAGACTACTCAGAGTACTATTTCCATGCTCAATTTGACAATTTCACCAGCAAAATAATGCTACATTTTAAAGGTGCAGAAAAATAAAAAATGTCAATTCAGGTGTTCCCCAAGGCTTTGTCCTGGGCTGCTCACACTTTGACGCCAAACGTAAAATGCAAAAGTTGTATGGACTCCTTTTATGGTGCTTTTTGTCATTGAACATTGAGCACAACAGCGCCTGCCTCAAATCATTTTCATGGCATGGAAATATGCAGTATAAACCTTCTTTCTAATCTTTTTATTTATTTTGCTCATCTAAATTGGTGGTGATGTTTAGACCAAAGGAATGTGAAGTAATGCGAATACGAGTGGCACTGCTCTGTTGGTTTGGTCTTTCCCTCATGCCAGACTGGGCATAAATGCTGTGCAGTGGGTTTAATGGAGGGGATGTAAGTCTTTGCCTGCTCAACAAATAAACAGTTCACCAAGGAGCACAATACCGTATACACACAGCAGTCAACAGGGCAGAAGACCCTCGGGCTCAGACACACACATGTACACACACACACTCCTACATTTAGATACATCACAATCACCATACATTATTTCATTCACATACACACACATTCACTCCACACGCTTCACTTGACAGGGTCTTACTTTTAACGGTGAGGTACATGCTCTTGCTGATATCGGCTCCCACGTCATTGCTGACCTTGCACAGATAAAATCCGGCATCTTCCTCCAGGACGTGTTTTATGAGCAGAGAGCCCTTCTCCAGGAGCTGGATACGTGAACCCGAATTCAAGGCGATGGGCTGGAACTGAGGTACGCCAGCACCTGTGACACAAAACAGAATAGGACCAATGTAACACTGTATATTAGGAAATGTAGTATATCTTTTTATATTTAGAATATTATACTAAATACTTCATCTTTATCACATCTAAAGAATCTATTAGCATAACAAAAATGACTGTTTCATTGCTGATATATGTATTACTGTAATCTGGGACATCTGATAATCCATCAGCATTACACTCGTTTTCATGATCAGTATCAATTCTAGCAATGCTGTGTGTTTACATTTGATGATTTCTTTATTGGATTTAAAGATCTGAGGGGAATTGTTTTGTGTCATGTCTGGATTAGGATTAGAGGATACTGTGAGATTCAATATTATGAAATAAAACATAATACCACATGAGCAACTTAATCTGTCAAAGCTGTAACAAAATAAAATAATCTTGACTGTCAACGTGCGTAGAAAAAAAGGAACACACTTTCATTATATACTCTTTTTAACATCTCTAAATGTTGTATATAGGAAACTGTACCTGTTATAAATCAATAGAGATCGTTAATTAGTGTTAACATTATTCCTGTAATGTTAAATGTGAGATATGTGACCTATGAGATACATATTCATATATCAGGCATAAAGGCCTATCAGATACGATACAAAAAAATCCATACAATATGCAAACATTTCTTTTTAGATAAAAAAAAATATTAAAAAATCCATTTAAAAAATATTTTTTGTGAGGGCACAATTATTTAATGTGAGGCTTAAGAAAATGATAAAGGAAACTATTAATTCAGGGAATCTAGTCATTTGATTTCAGAGAATATGTCCGAAAATAGAAGAAAAGTACTCCTTTACCCACAATGCCACAATGCATTTCTATCCCCTTCAACCTCATAGACTCCATCTAGCCTTCTATTCTTTCATCCAAGCCCTGTTGAACTCCACTCGCCCAATGCGCAGCCCTCTTTTTTGTTGTGTATATGGATTTCCATTTGTGAGCTTTCATCTACAATGTGTAGAGAGGGCTTCAAACGCTCCTTCTCCTTCAGGAGGAATCAAGGTCGAGCGAGTCACCTGCTCCCATTCTAATCCAGTAATCCAGCTTCTTTGGCCATGGCCTCAATGGAAACATACACCTGTGCCCAGCCCACCTGTCCAGATAACCCCTAAACCACATTACTACCAAAGCCTGACTGAAATTAGGTACACCACAACCAAATGTGTGCTTCAGGAGCCCCTTCATTACAGGATCCTACCTTCCCTTTGAGATCTCACAGCAAAAACCAAACACAAACAATGGGTTTGTGAGAACCAAAAACCTTTCTTTTTTTTTATAGTATAATGACTTTACAACAGCAACTATTTGTGGTAATATTTCTTCAGCCCAAAATACAATGATTTTAATTAAATCATCACAAATGGCAGTGTTTTAGCAAATGAAACACATGTATGTTGTTTTTCCAATAAAGCTGCACCTCTGTGCCTGCCAACATCAACACACCCACAGTGTTTACTGAGGATTTGATGACTAATGATGCAAAAAGATGATTATTATTAATAATAATAGCTGGAAAACAGTTGGTGTTCAAAAATGAAATATTTACTGTATATTATTTTTGAAGCAATGCCAAAAATACTGACCCTGCATAATGGTAATTATGATAGGAAAACTATGCAAAAACATCTCATAGGCTTCATTTTTGTTTCATGCAAAATTAAATTTCTTATTTTCTTCTTTTATTTTGGGAGAAAACCGTGACCTGGAAATGCGTTTGTGAAGAATATTTCATGAATATTTCATTGCATCTTCGCCTGAAGACGGTCATATTTAACAGGAAATAATATATAATTATATATTTCAAATGCTAGCATACCTTTGGAGTGGTTCCATACTATAGTGGGGATTGGGTTTCCCTTTGCTGAACAATTCAGGATCACCGACTTCCCATATATGCCGTCCTGGTCTCTTGGTTGTACCTCAAAATGTGGTGGAACTGAGCATAAAAAGAATGTGAATATTAAAAAGATGTATGATATAAAATGACACTGATATAAATCAGGGTTTAGAGACTTTTAGAACAAAAACCCCCAAAAAAGACGTCCATTTAAAATGACTGGTGGAAATATTATTGTTAAAAGTTCAAAGAAAAACATGAATAAATTCAAAGAATAACCCATGTGATCTCAAACCTTTAACGATGAGCTGTATGCTATGCTCGACGGCGGCAGCCTCATTACGGGCAATGCAGGTGTAACTGCCGTTGTGAATCTCCGACAGGTTTGAAATGCGCAATGAGCTGGTGAAGTCTATGTTGTCGATGGTGACACCCAGGCTGGCATTAATTGGTCGTCCATCTTTGTGCCAGGTTATAGACATGGGCAGGTCGCCGGATATGACCACACAGGGGATGAAGACACGCTGGCCGATGGAAGCGCTCTGAGAGTCGGAGTGTTGGATCAGAGGGGGCACTGAGAGAGAGAGAGACGATCAGAAACACATAATGCAAACTATTATAATACAACACGGCAAAAGTCACAGTACACTGGGGTAAAATAACCCGATATTGAAGATATCAAGATTTAATATCAATGTTATCTGTAACGACGTAAGGATGTGAGTTGAATTTGAAAATGGCAAAGCAAATATCAATCAGTCGATACTTTAAAAAGTAAACTGGATATTTAATTGCACTACTGTATTACTAATGTTAAGGTAAATACAGATTTTTTCTGCCAATTTAAAGGTGCAGTAAGCGATTTCTGAGAAACACTTTTGATATTTGAAATCCCAAACAAACAAACCCCTCCCTTCATTGCTCCGCCCACAAAATGCACAAACAAGCAAGGCAAGAGTGGATATCTCTTTATCATAGCTGAAGCAAAGCAAAATAATGCTTCGCAAAAAAATAAGGTGAAGATGTTAATATAGCTAACATTACAACAACAACATAACCAATGTTACTCACATTTGGAGAAGAAACAACACAACCTTGGCGTCTGTTTTCAGGCCTACCCGTTTAGGTCTCTCCAGCTCTAGAAAGCTTTTCTAATATTAACCCGGGTCCTAAAGCTCTTGCCTGATCATAATCCCTCTTTTTCCAGTGATATTCCTCTGACCTTTTCTCTTTTGTAATGTCTTTCAGCCATCTCTCTTTATACAATCTTTCTTCAAATCTCTCTCTCCCCTCCCCCATCATGAATGGGCACGCCCTCTACTGCTGATTGGCTCATTCTCACCCCTCCCCCATCATGAGTGGACACGCCCCCTACTGCTGATTGGCTACAAGAGTTTTGTGCTGCTCGGCCCAATCCACTTTCAACAGCGTTTCACAGAAATCACTTACTGCACCTTTAAGTTCAGTCTGTAAAACCTAAAACACTGCAAACACATTTTTTTTACAATAAATTTCAAATCCTTTTTTAACAGTGTATAGTTACATTCTCCCGGTCTCCCCAATATCAAACAGCAGGCTTGATATAATCATTGGCCAAATGTTATTTACATTTAAAACTAGCGTTTAGTGTCTTGACAAAACGGCTCAGTACACACACGATATGGGCTATTGGACAGAATATATGTGATCATACATGTACAATCATCTGTGATTTGCAATAATAAGGCTCCAGTCGGCCTTCATAACAAGTCATTACGGCTCAGAATCTAGAGATTTCACAGAGGAGGAGGCATAATGTAAACTAATGAGGGAGAAACGGAGCAAAGAAAGACAAAATAAAGAAGACGATAAAAGCGCCCTTTCGTTTCCAAGTAATTTCGGCATAATGCGTTCCCCGGGAGACTTCGAAAAGCATGGTGCTAGTCAGCCTGTCGCGTTTGAGAATCAATGAGTTAAAATAACATTGAAATAAAGCAGCACTTCAGTGCTTATTTAATTCACAACAAAATGGGGATAATGGACTCCAGGGAATCCCTACGCACGCTTCTGAATTTTAAGCATGAATGGAGCAAATTAGCTAACTCAGTCACATTTGTTCTATCTTTATGACTCTGAACTTACAAAAACAGATGCTTGCTTGGTTATTACATAACAACAAGATCAAATATTTGCAGTTTAACTAGTGTCTATTTGAACTTTAACAATTCAAATGTCTGGATTATTGTAATTGGTGTTCTATCTGTGCTTTGAGGTAAAGCTTTTATGTCATGTTGGAATTAGAATAAAAAAAATATTTTAAAAACCATTAGAGTCTTTATAGAACTTATAGTCATTTTGTAATTGGTCAATGACATGCAATTCTTTTGGAAGGCTAAAAAGTTCTGTGGTTTGACATATACAGGTAAAACTATTGTGAACAGCATTACATATGCAGCTGATACATGAGCTCATATTGATTGAGAGATTACATGGAATATTTGCAATTTCAAATATACATCTGTCACAACGCAAAACCATTTAAATTGTCCACTGAACAATTGAACACAAATGATTATTAAAAGTGTTGAAAAACTTTAAGGGCCCAATCATACACCTGGAGCAACGTGGCGCCAGACGCGACGCAAGTGTGTTTTGCTAGTTTCAGCCTGACGCAGTCATCATTTTCACGTCATAGTCCACGTTGTTTAAATAGCAAATGCATTTGCGGCCATTTGTTCGCCCATGGGCTGCTGGTCTGAAAACGAGGTGTGTTCAGGCGCATTGTTGGAGCGTAACTATTTTGAAGCAACTGAAATAGACTGAGCCATTGACCAACTGAAACCCGGTCTAAAGTCATTGGCGCAGTATTTCTTTGTTATTTAAAGAGCACGTTAGTAATGTGCGCCTATAGGCGGGTCCACAACGCGCGTACACTCTGCTTATTAAACACACAGGGATGCGCAGCAGCACACAAACATGCCATATGTTAAAAAAATAAAAGGATTATAATGTACAAGATTATTATTGTGCACATTAAGATATGGTGGAATCCGGCATGTCCCGTAGATGGTCTTTAACCTCGCGCACGAGCAGAGCCGTTTCCTCGCTAGAGAAGCGTTCAGTTTTTCCGTTTGCAAATTCCTCCATGTAAATAGCAAATCCGCCATGGCGCGAGCGCAACTGGCTTTTAAAGGGAATGGGAGATGAGACTCTGATTGTTTTTTTGCACGTTATGCCTAAAACACACCCATTACTCATTAAGAGAATAGGGACAACCCTTTTTAAACTAGCAAAAGTGGATTCGGACTCGCCCTAAGTGCACTTGAGCTGTGCGCTTTAGACCATGTGCTTAGATCATTAAAATAGGGTGCTAAATCAGCCCTCCTTAAATCCCAATTTTTGGTGTTTCTTTATACGTTTTAAGGTCATGTATATTCTAATTTTCTCCTTCACTTTTAGCAGATAAAAGTAAGTTCCCAGGAAACGAATAAAATATATTGATGACTCATTCTGAACTATGCGATTTTTTTGTTCAATCACACGATTTCTAGAATGAGATTGCCCCAACTATGTAATAGCAAAGTCCCGTTCACTCGGCGGCCATATTGACAACGCCTCCGTGCAGCTATTTTTGGCATCCAAGACCAAGTCCTGTCTACTTGAATGGGGGAATCCTGAAATCTCAAAAACTGCTTGTCACACTCACATTTAAATAGCATATTTGAAATCAACAAAATCTGACATGAACTGTCCCATAAATGTGTTTTTTCACACGTTACAAAAGCGTATATTTCAGGCGGGACTTGTTCCAATATATTGCACGTTGCACTTTCTCCCATTCACAGTAATGTGAGTGCACCGTCTTTCTACAGTATATCTAAAGTCATAGACATTCTACAGTATATCTTTGGTAGTAGCAACTATAGACTATTTAAGAAAAGTACACTCTTCCATACAGAGCTTTCAAATATGACGGAACGAAAGAGAGACGATGGTATTGGTGCTTCTATATGGAATTGTGCAATGGAGGAAAGGTTTGTGAAGCTATGGCAACAATACTGGCAAATTTCCTCGAGTGTCTATCACGACACAGTGAAAAAAGATAAATGTTGGCAAACGATAGCGGAGGCGCTTCGGCAACCCGGTGAATACTGGAATTAGCATTAGGCTAGTGCAACCATTGTTTGTTTATGCTCTTGTTTTCTAGAAGTCAATCACTAGTTCCGCTTTCTCAATGACATCACATGCGTCGTTAAAGACAGCAAGCGATGATTGGTCGGGAAGCAACGGGTCATCTGACATGTTTCTTGTCCACAACAAAATGTAGGAGTCAAAATCACATAATCTGACACAGTGACCATCATAACAGACAAAAATATTGCATTAGTCATTTCAAAAGGAGCCTGAATTTCGCTTGAGGGTGAAATATTTCCCCACACAGATTTTACATCAGGATCAAGTTAGTCGAGTGAATTTGCCATGTTAACCAAAAGAAAGCTGCTTGGTTTGAAAGTGACTCTGCTACACTATTGGCAATGGACCTTTTTTGGCCTGCAAACTTTATATTGGGTATACCTAATTTTCCTTTTAAAGTACCCTAGTGACGTACCTCTCGGGAAAAGGCTTTTTGATGAAAAAAAAAAAAGTTTCATAGTGCCTATTTTTCATATAAAAATTTTTGTATTGAAAGTAGTATGGTAAATACTGGTCAAATGTACCAACGCTCACATTTAAAAAATAAACACTTTTTGGCATACCATAAAAATAACCTGTAGCCCATCTGAATTATATAACAATTAGGCTATCCATCTCATAGTGAAAACCATGTCGCCTACCAAAATTTCAATACAAGTAGAAGTGAAATATTATTGTAATTTTGAAATCTGGGTACCGTCTTACATTTTAAAATCACGTACGGGGGAAGTTTGGTCCCGTCAGCGAGGCACGCAAACATGAAAGTCACGCGACTCTTAGATGGTTTGCGTTTTTAAGACCGTCTTTTTGCTCTCGCAATCTTCTATCATTACACTCTGACACCATATTTCTTGGCACACTCGTTTTAAGTGTATTTGGCGCCACCTATTGTTGCGGGTGTATTATTGACGTGTAAATTCTAGACTCTGAATATAAGACGTATCTGCTTTTTCAGATGTATTTCCAAGAAAAAAACATTGTCTTATATCCGGAACAATACGGTATACTCTTTTGGCTGTGAGCACAGAAAGACGTGTGCACTATCTAGTGGACTTTTTAATTTTCAAGCGCTCAAATCACTCACACATGCACTGTTGTACGAGCACCGTCTGCGGCCCTTCCTGATGACATAAAATTACATCATGCATACAGTGCATGGACCGCCACGAAACACGGATGGCTGACGTATACTTTGGGCTATAGGAATAGGGGTTTATGAATCACCAGTCATAAGTCCTAGCAATAGCCCTAGTTATGCTAGCCTTAACAAACATCATTGAAAATGACACTAATCACTCTCGGGATCATATCCCGGTATTCAAATCTAGCCTTCATGTACCCAGACAGCAATATAGTGTTGGTCCAGATCCGGCCCACATCTGGTATGTGTGGAATCCACGTGTACCAGATGTGGGCCGGATCTGGGCCGACACTATATTGCTGTCTGGGTAATGGCTGACTTCTGTCTGTACGAGCAGTACCTTTCACTGTCACATGAACACTCCTGTGAATTTGTTTCTCTGGATCCACCAGGACGTAGCATGTGTACTCTCCCTCGTCCGAGTTTTGCACATTGGACAGCTTCAGTGTGCCGTTGTTCTCAAAGGCACGTTGGCGATGGTTGAAAGGGAGCAGTTTGGAATCCTTATACCACTTAATAGAGTAATAAGGGTAACCAATGATGCGACAGTGAATGTACGTGTCCCTCCCAGCAATGGCAGTGACATTTTTCATTGGTCGAATACTGGCAGGGCCTGTTGTGAGAAAGAACTATCAGTATACAGAGTCTTTGAATGTCAGTTGATAGGCTTATGTAGTACGTGTAAATATTTTAGTTTTCAGCTATTATATACATATTCTGACAGTAACTAACTAACTAAAAATAATTCATCCTAACTTCAAACCCTCATGGAGGGTTTAACTTCAAGGGATACTCCACCCAAAAATGAGAATTCTCTCATTATTTAGTCACCCTCATGCCGACACAGATGTATATTACTTTATTTCTTCAGATGAACACAAATGGTGCTTTTTATGAAAATAATTCATCTATTTGAGTCCATATAATGCAAGAAAATATGTCCCTCAAAGTTGGCACTGTACATAGTTAATGTGTGTGTGTGTGTGTGTGTGTGTGTGTGTGTGTGTGTGTGTGTGTGTGTGTGTGTGTGTGTGTGTGTGTGTGTGTGTGTGTGTGTGTGTGTGTGTGTGTGTGTGTGTGTGTGTGTGTGTGTGTGTGTGTGTGTCCAAAATCTCCAAAAACCTCCCTTTAGGGACGTCTTCATTTGTAAATCTGGTATAAAAATAAAGTAATTCAAGGTTTTTTTTAAATGTAAAAATGCAGCAGGTTTTGTGTGATGGGTAGGTTTAGGGGTAGTGTTACAGTACTGTAAGGGGATAAAATATACAATTTGTACAGTATAAAAACCATTACGTCTATAGAATATCCCCATTTAGATAGCTAAGTAAACATGTGTGAGTGTGAGTGTGAGTGTGAGTGTGAGAGAGAGCGAGAGAGAGAGAGAGAGAGAGAGAGAGAAGGAGAGAGAGAGGGAGAGAGAGAGAGAGAGAGAGAGAGAGAGAGAGAGAGAGAGAGAGAGAGAGAGAGAGAGAGAGAGAGAGAGAGAGAGAGAGAGAGAGAGAGAGAGAGAGAGAGAGAAATCTAATATTTTAAACTTAACAACAATCCATCGCTTCCAGCCAATCATCATATGAGTAAACATCAGCACGTTGTGAAGTGTGATGTAAGCATATTGTGAAACTTGAGCTGACAGTCAGAAGAGATGGCTTAAAGTTAAAAAACTTAAAACACAGACACACCTATATTATGTTCTACTTCTGAAGAGACTGGAGTCGTATGGATTATCATCGTATTCATTTTGCATGGTTTTTGAAGCTTGAATCTTTAAGGAGCCTATGAGCTTGGATTACATGGACTATGGATTATATGGATTATACCTGTATGTGTTCTTCTGAACAAAGAAAGTCATATACATCGGGGCGGCATGAAGGTGAGTAAATGATGACAGATTTTTGGGTAAACAGAGTTTTAAATTAGCACAACGTAGCAACAACCAATGGGAGTGAAGGCAGTAGAGCTTGACTGTAGAGGAAGTCTATCATACCTGGAGAGCTCTATCCGTTAGCATTTCCATTCATCTAATCACCAATCATTCCTATTCCTTTCAAAATTAGGCAGAGGCTATTTGTACTAAGTGCATTAGAGGTGAACGTGATTTCACCAAATGCAACATGTTCCTGGATAAACATCTTTGTTGAACCTGGAACAACATTCAAATCAACCAATCAAATGTGAGGTTTACAGTTAATGTCTAGTTTAGGCTTAGAACCAGGGTTATGTGCTTCTACATCCATACAGTATGTCTAACCAAGTTGTGCTCCAAATTTGAAGGTCATTTCACAAAATTTAAACCCGCTAAAATGTTTCAATTGCAGTACCCTTTGTAACGCAATGTCCAATTTCAAAACAGTTTTTACAGGATGCATTTTGAGTGTTTACACATTCGAATGATACCTAATTTAAGACGATTACTGAAATATGTGATAGGGGAAAAAGAGTGGCACTACTGGGACTCTGACAGTTAACAGACTATAAGCGAAGTGGAACGCACCAATGCTCAACTGCAATCTCAAACTTTACTCCCATTGGTTGACTTCACATTGAGTATCTGCTCATTTGCATAAAATTCAACTTTGCTTTTTGTCGCACCGTCATTGGCCACTGCTCAAGAGCCAAATTTCAGTAAAAAAATCGAATCACTTCTAGTTGCTTTGTTGTTACAAATCCCTGTCACTGAGAACACCACTTTAGGAGGCTGCACTGCAATGACAATCTAAGACTACAAAATTTCCTTCTAACTAAAAATGCCATATAGAAAACAGACAATGTTGTTGTGTGTGGTTGTGGTGTGGTGTGGGTGTTTTTGAGGAGCTGATCTGACAAGCACCTCTTACGTTTATTCGAGCCTGGTAGGAGACCGATCCGGCTGAGTTGTTGCAGGTGCAGCGGTAGACGCCCCCATCGCTGACCTGTGTGTGGGACACATTCAGATAGCTGAGCACGTGGCCTTCGGTGGTGATGATGCGATCCATGCGGTGGTTGCTGTCTTTGATGACGGGGTCTTCGTCCAGGGTCCAGGTGACGGTGGGGAGCGGCGTTCCTTTCACGTGACACACCAGCGAGATGGGCTCGTTCGGGCTCACCACCTTCTCGCTGAAGGCCGAGAGGATCTTTGGCGTCCCGTCTAGAGAAGTGGAAGACAGATTTGTAGACGGATGGTTTAATGATGCAATATTTAGCTATGTATCACTATTTCAGAAATAAGTCTAAAAAAATTTACCTTTAATATACACTTATGATTGTTGAGCAGCATTTTCTTGAGGTGACATTGTTCATAAACTAAATGTGATATTTAATTTGTTTAATATTTCAGATTTGTATATCTTAAATGAAATCGGTGGTTTTGAAAACACTTTTGTTAAAGATACAAATATAAATTTTTAATTTTAATTTTATTTTTAAAGATAAAAAATCATATTATCTTTTTTTTTTTTTTTACCTGAGGATAAAGACTTACCTTTAAAAAAGCATGTTTAATTATATGAAATATTAATTTATGTTTTTTATTTTTTTTATTAATAGCAGTGGGCTGGGTGGCTTTTTTTTCAAGTGCTGTAGGTAATTTACTCCTGAGTCCTGAGTAAACCATTTCCCTGGTTGTTGTTAGTAGATCATACGGCTCAAAAGGCAATGCTAACATGACAGTTCGACATGTTCAGAAATATATTTATACTCTACAAAACCTAAAAACCAAGAGAAGTTTTGCATATTCAGAATTTTCTCAAATATTTTATGTAGTGCTGTTAAATCGATTAAACGCGATTAATCGGATCTAACAGAAAAGTTTGTAAATATTATATATATATATATATATATATATATATATATATATATATATATATATATATATACTCACACAAACTTTTATGTTATATGTGATTAATCGCGATTAATCGATTTGACAGTACTTGTGCTAAAAGTCAGGAAAACTGTAATACATTTAGATCCAAAAACATGATCCACAACCTGATAAAAAACACATAGAAAAGGGATTATGAAACTGACTCTTCACATTCTCAGTAAAATACGGACAATGCAAAATACAATAGACCTAGCCAGACATTTCTTGAAAATATTTTCAGCCCTGTTTTCTTATATCATGACACTTAGCAAGAAACAGCTGTGTTTTCAAGCTTGGTGCCATTGAAATCTTTACCCTCTGATCATCCAGGGTTTTTTAACATCATTATAGATTATCAATATCCTCTGTATGCAGTTTTGTGGCAATAGGAGACAGTTGCCCCAGCAACCGAGCTGAAGCAACAAATCTTTTCAGCTGCAGGGCTGAGTAGCTTCAGTAGAGTCCAGTAGAGGCTTATATTAAAACACATGCACAGTTACACATACAGTCCAGTATATGTTCACAGTAGCACTCCACAACTTCACAGGTCATTAAAAATGCAAGTCGCGTTGAAACGGAAGTAGCGACAGTGTGATGTATATTCGGGTGTTCTGAATTATCGAAAAAGAAAAAAAATTAGGGCGGGGACTTAGTTCTTATGCATCAGTTTTTGATTGGATTTTGAGATGTGATCATTGCAATCAAAAGTGGATGCAGATGAAATCAAGTGTGTATGTGTGTTCAAAGCCAAAGTGAAAAATTTATAATTTATCACCCAATTATTTTCTTTCTTTTGTTGTACAGACTAGGTTTTGTGGGGCTTTTTTTGTCCTTTTTGGAATTTATCAGTATAAATTATTATTTACATTTGCTGTAAGGAAAAGAGCAGCTCTGTCTCATATAATGTTTTGTCTTTCATTGAAGAAGGAAAATTATATGGTCAAGGGCTTTTTACACTGAGAGCGATTAAGCGATGAGAAAGTACGCCGCGATGATGCTGTTGAATCGAAACAGTAGATCCCTATGAAGCTATTCACACCGGGTGCGATCATTCGTGGCGCTACAAAGCGAGATTTGTGTGGATTATTTTCCCCATCGCCCCGCGATAAAACGGGCCACCAAAGCTTTAGATCACGTCCCCGTAGCTGCTATTGCATAAAAGGGTGAGATTGGAGATGTTACAGTACAGAAAGCTGCTTTGGAAACCAGTGTAAACACGAAAGAAAAGTATTCTGGAAGAGAGAAGTGAACGGATGTTGAGTTCTTGTTACCATTGGTGTCTGGGAACGGAGAGCTTTTTGATAAATGTTTGACAAAAAAGAAGTTCTGTGGCAAGGAAATGGGAATCGATGGTGAGTTTAATATCTTATTAAAGTCATAAGTGTGTACTGGTGTAGTACCAAACTTTATATATCTTAATTTACTGTTGCATGTTGTGCAGCGGACGAGGTTAAAGCCAAATGGAAAAAACCTACGAGATACATACACTAATAAAAAAAGAAAAGAGAAGATCAGGAGTGTGGGCAATTACAGGCGTAAAATGCCTTCTCGGTCCATGCATTCTCTATCTTGCAGGCGTGAGTTACCTGAAGGCGATCAATCATTTTGGTTTCGGTGTGAAAGCACAGTTCGTCTGCGATTCGCTTCGCTTTATTGCGTCGCGCTCAGTGTGAAAGGTGACATGAAGGTGTCTAAATGTTTGTTTTTGGATGAAATATTCCATTAAATTACATAAGTTTGACATAAGTTATGTCTCAGACAGTCCTGGCTCCCTATCTGCATACTTTTAGTAATTTCACAGTAACAAGTATAACACTATTTCTTCTACTTCCTTCAAAGTTGGACTTACCTTCCAAGACGACCTGAACTAAATCTTGGGTGGACATCTTGCCATTTCGAGCAAAGCACTGATACGCTCCTCCATCACTCTTGGCCATTCCCTCCATCACCAGGTTCTCGTTGTTGATGCCCGTGATACGTACGTTTATACCCTGATAGATCTTCTCACCGTTCCTGTACCAGCTGATGTCATACTCGTCAGAGCCAGTCACACTACAGAACAGAGACACTTGGCTACCCACGCTGCCTCTCACCTTCCGTGGGCTCACCACTGCTTTCAGAGGCTCTGGGGTGGATGGAAACACACATACTCGCACATTAATACACTACTGAATAAAATAATTGTGTCTAAATTCAAAGAAATTGTTTCGTCTTTATACAGATATGTGTTTAAGAGGATTTGGACTGAAACTTTGTTTGTCATTTTTTAAATGCTTCATGCTGCAGTCAATTCAACTCAGTAAGTCATCATATACAACTTGGAAAAGTACAACAGAATGCTACATGATGTAATGTGAACATAGCGTCACCCAAATAGTAAATATTCACTTTTAAGCAAATAAAAAAAGTCAGTTCTGAGATTAAATGACAATAAGCAATCGTTTGCAGAGACAAAGTGAGTAAAACCAAAGTCCCATTAAAGGGATAGTTCACCCAAAAATGAAAATTCTGTCATCATTTACTCACCCTCAAGTTGTTTCAAACCTGTATGAATTTCTTTTTTCTGCTGAACACAAAAGAAGATATTTTGAAAAATGTCGGTAACCAAACAGTTGATGGACCCCAATGACTTCCATAGTAGGAAAAAAAAAATACTATGGAAGTCAATGGGGTCCATCAACTGTTTGGTTACCGACATTTTTCAAAATATCTTCTTTTGTGTTCAGCAGAAAAAAAGAAATTCATACAGGTTTGAAACAACTTGAGGGTGAGTAAATGATGACAGAATTTTCATTTTTGGGTGAACTATCCCTTTAAGACAGGTCATTTCACTCGGCGGCCATCTTTGAAACGCCTCTCGGGCGTGCAAGTGCAGCTTCTGTCTCTCTTTGAATGGGGAAACATCAAATTCTCGTAAACTGTTCGCCAAGCTTACAATTAAATTTCATATTTGAAATCACCAATGAAATCTGACAACAACTGTCTCATAAATTTTGTTTCCAAATGCTCAAATCATGACAGAAAACTAAATTTTTCAGGCTGGATCAAGCTAATGTGCAGTGGAAGCGCGTCTGACTGTTTCCATGGAAACAGGAGCTTCTAACGGCTGCAGTGACGCGATGACTTTACCAATCGGCGATTGGCTCTTATTAAGAAGGTGGGACTTATTCCGCCATATTGAGCGTTGCACTTTTCCCCATTTAAAACAATACGAGAGACGCGTCTTGTGTTATTCTATAGTCTTTGGTAAAACATGGTTACGGATATTTTCTGTTGATATTCTACACTTTCAAAAAGTATAGCATCATTTATCATCCACAATTTGTTTCTTTGTTGACAAACAAACACCAAGACACCTAACGGTAGCCATTTTGTTTTGAGATTTGGAAATCCTTTATAGTCGGAGATATTGATAAACAGCTTTGATTTTGAATGTAAAGACTTGTTAACTAATAACAGCTCATCCAACCAATCATGTTGTTAGCTAATTTGTGTACTTGCTAATCATGCTCAACTTAAATTTTTCGGCCAACAGCCAACATAATTTTGGTTTTAATTGTATCGAGTCAAATAGGAATTATTTACATCCAATACATTTCAAAACCAAGCTGTCAAAGGGCACATATCATAAAAATGTGAAAGCTATAAATGTTGAAGAATGTCACATTAATGTCACTTTAAAACATGGGTTCCCTTTCGTAAAGGGAACTCCCGCTGCATCGATACTCGATACTTTGGGGAATGCCCTCGGCATGACGCGTCTGAAGTCTGTAATGGAACTATTCCAATCTTGATTGGTGCTCGTCACTCGTGACGTTGCATGTGACGGTGATCCGGAAGCTATAAAAGGGCAACGGAACATAGCCGTATCAGCTTTCTGTCTTCAGCAAGCGTTCTGTGTGACTGTATTGTCTTATTTGGTGTTGTTTGTCTATCTCAATATATATATGGCGAATATAGAGAAACGACTCAGGCGGTGTGCGTCCCCTTGCTCGCGCTATTTGAGCGAGGGTGACACGCACTCGTTTTGTGTTGTTTGTCTGGGAGTGGAGCATGCACGGGCAGTGCTCGAGGGCGCTGTCTGTGCAAACTGTTTTCAGCTATCTATGAGAGAGCTCCGCTCCCGTTTGAGCTTGTTCGATCAATCAGATCAGGCTCGCGTTTCCAGTGCATCAGGCCCCGCGTCTGTTGAGGCAGCGCGCCGCTTGTATGCATGGGATTCGCACGTGGAGCTGGCAGATAACACTGAGACGGTTGTGACCCTTTCTCAGTGTTTATTAACCAGCTCCACTGGTCTCGCGCACGGTTCGGAAGCCCGCGCTGCGGCTTCTTCCGACCGTGTTAAAGACACAGCGTTTGATTTATCTGGCTCCGAGGGGTTAGATATTATCAACACTGAATCACATAAATATGGGGATTCGCCACCCCATATTCCCGTTATTGAGGAATTGCTGGAGGTTGTGACCAGGGCAGTGGTTAAATTAAACGTTGAATGGCCATATAATAAGCAGGAAGCGACTAAGAAAAATAAAATGGATGAGCGCTTCCTGCAGACCCAGTCACAATCTTTGTGTCAGAGCCTTCCCTTTTTCACTGATCTTCATACTGAGGTATCGAGATCGTGGGAAAATCCATGTTCATCTCAATTATTTTCCCCCCATGTATATATTTACTCATCTATTAGGGAATCTAATGAGAATGGTTATGGGGTGATGCCTCGGGTTGAGGAATATTTTGCGAAATATTTTCTCCCTGACGTTGCGTCACCCCTGATAGCTCAGACACTTCCCTCCAAATCTCGTACATCGAATTTGTTAGGGAAAGCTTATATGGCGGTGGGTCGAGCCGGTGCATGCCTACACACGATGGGGTTATTACAGGCATACCAGGCTGACCTCCTCAAAGAGGTGGATGATAACTGGGAGGTCTCACTCAACGGTATTACTGAATTTCGTAGAGTAGCTGACTTATCTCTCCGTATTATTAAGGAGACGGCTCGTGCTATTGGCCGTTCTATGGCAGCAATAGTCGTCACAGAGAGACATTTATGGCTTAATCGCTTGGGGATCGAGGAGAAGGACAGGGCTTTCCTTCTCGATGCCCCCCTTTCACCTTCTGGCCTCTTTGGCGACGCGGCGAGAACCGTTGTCGAAAGGTTTCAGGAGGCAGAGCGACAATCAGCTATCCCCAGTTGTCAATCTAGGTCTCATGGGGTTGCTGCCAGGGGGCAGCCTCAGGGGACAGCCGCCAGTTCAACATATTTTGAGAAGGTTTCCTCTCGTGCCCCCCCGTATAAGGCTTGGGGCCAGAAGAGACATTCTCGTATGAAGCCCTCTATATCGAGGACAGGTCTGAGGACTGTCTCTCGGGCTAAGATGGCTTCAACTAAGAGGTCTTGTCGTAACAAGCAGACCCTTATGGCCGTTCCCCCAGGAGAGCGAGTACAGGAGTCTCGCCCCCTTATACAGCCCTTAGGAAATCGATGTTTACTTCCCGCCGCCGATGGCGCTTCGGGACACATCGGCTTCCAGCGAACACAAATCGCAGTATCTGCCCGGAAACGTTGCGGCCCTGTCGAGTTCGCCGCCTCTCAGGAGGTCTGTAGAGAGCATATTTCGGTTAGTTCCTGCCAGTTAGCTGCTTCAGGTCACCGAAACCATTTGAACATTTTTAGCCAAGGCCAGTCTCGAGGGACTGGTCCCCATAATAGCATATTTAGACACCCCGAGGGGTCTTCAAAATATAGCCTGGAGGGTCCTGCTTACAGCGGAGCTAATATAAAAATATTATATACTAAGGGTGGTTCACATGTCTGCCAGCCCCGAGCAGGGTTGGTTCTTGGAACAGGAAGTCAAGTCTCTCTTAACAAAGGAAACCTCAAGGTGAGCTCTTCCTCGGTTTCGGGAGCCCGGGTTCTACAGCCGGTACTTCATAGTTCCTGTGAGGGAAGGGGAGTAAGGCCTTGTTTCGGATCTCAGGGTAATGGATCAACCTCCGAGGGGGTTCAGATTCAAGATTCCGACTGTCAGTCAGACCAGCTCCGAGGACTGGTCTGTCGTGATAGATCCACAAGGCCCTTAACTCCTCATTCCCTTCTAACCCCATCACGGGAAGTTTCCGAGATCTGCTTTTGGGGGAAAAGCACATCAGTTCCGGATTCTTCCATTCGGCCTAGTATTGTATCCCTGCACCTCCTCGGAATGCATGGTCACTGTCCTAGCTCCATGGAGTCTTCAGGGCATCCTCATTCCTGTCCATTGACTACTAGAGCAGACGGTTCAACACCGAGGTGTTGTTTCGAGTCTCGTGAGGTGCTAGGGAATATGGCTCAGAGTCTAGGAAAAATCACCAGTGCCTCTTCAGAGAAACCGATTCCTGGGGGCGGTGTAGGTTATAGTCATGATGCAGGCACAATTGTCTCCAGCTCAGACACTCATCTTCCTTACCATAGTCATGAATATCAAGCTAGGCCAGGCCACCACTACGTGACCTTATTAAAGAGTGGGCTCGCTGGCAGCAGTGTTCAACATACTATTCTTTGGCCTGCTGTACATGGGGGCCCTGTAGTAGTGGCTCAGGACCAATGGGTTTTCCCCGAGAGGGAACCCACTCCGCATGACCAGAGTTACGCGCACATGCCCTCGTTTTCTGATCATGGGGAGGAAGTTATGGTTCCTGCTCCTAGTACCTGTGTTGGAAACACAGGGTCTGAGGAAACTTCAGAGAGACCATTAGGTTCTATTTTTGACAGACACTATGTCGATGGTCTCTCTGATCAAAGAGGGGGCAGTCATCCTGTCGAGGCAGGGGCTGCAGCCCGGGGATTTCGAACTCCACCCCAAGTTGGCTTTAGCCGGGATGGAGGTCGGTTTGTCAGAGGTGCTCCTGTTTCCCCTTTATGTGGACGGCCACCTTCTGCGCCACCTCTCCCATGCTCTTCCAGCTCTGCTGGGTTTGGATATCATGATACAGACATGGTTGAGGCCATGTCTGTGTATACTTTCCCCGATTGTTCTGCCCCCGGGGGTTCTAGAGTACAAGAGGGTTCAGCAGTACGGGATCAGCTTACTCTTAGTGGCCCTGTACTGACAGGCCCAAATATGGCTTCCAAACATCTGGGCCCTTCTGGCAGGCCTTCCGCGGTGAATCCGGATCAGGATGGTCCTCCCTCTTCAGCCCAAGGTCATGATATTTCACCCTTGGCGGTAGCCCAGGAAGCTACTGGATTGGCCCCTGAGGGGGACCAATTCATAAATTCTGGTCTCTCAACCGAGGTTGTTGAGACCATTGTAAACTCTAGAGCCCCCTCCACGAGGAAACTTTATGCATTTAAATGGAAATTTTTTATTTTATGGTGCAGAGAACATCAGTTGGACCCAGTTAACTGCCCAGTGGCTTCAGTACTGGAGTTCCTCCAGAATCGTTTCTCTGACGGGCTCTCCCCGTCCACGCTTAAGGTCTATGTGGCGGCTATATCAGCCTTCCACACGCCTTTAGGGGTGGGCACGCTGGGGACACACCCACTCATAATTCGTTTCCTTCGTGGAGCCAGGAGGATGAGGCCTGCTATCCAGCCTAGGGTCCCCACGTGGGACCTGGCAGTGGTCCTCGAAGGTTTATCCCTGGCACCCTTCGAACCCCTGGATAAGGTGTCTGAGAAATTTTTATCCTTTAAGGTAGCCTTCCTGCTCGCTATTACTTCCCTGAAACGAGTTGGCGACCTGCAGGCGCTATCTGTGGCTCCCTCTTGCCTCGAGTTCTCTCCTGGCAGAGTGAGAGCCATTCTCCACCCTAGACCTGGCTACGTGCCTAAGGTGCCCACAAATGTGGCACGGTCTATAATCCTTCCGGCCTTTCATCCTCCACCGCATGTGTCGGCTGATCAAGCTAAGTTACACTTGTTATGCCCGGTCCGAGCTCTTGAGGCCTATGTACATAGGACCTCGGGCTGGAGGAAGTCGGACCAGCTGTTTGTGTGTTTTGGGTTATCCAAGAAGGGCTCCCCGGTCTCCAAGCAGACTATTAGCAAGTGGATAGTAGAGGCTATTTCTTCAGCTTACGAGGTGCGCAATCTGCCTTCACCTCTCCTGATAAAAGCTCACTCAACCAGAGGAGTGGCATCCTCTAGAGCCTTGCTAGCAGGGGTTTCTCTTCAAGAGGTCTGTGATGCCGCTGGCTGGGCCTCCCCACACACCTTCATCAAACATTACAGTCTGGATCTGTCCTCTACACCAGGTTCACAAGTTCTCATGTCTTGAGTGTGCCAGATTGCTTCACACCAGGGCAGGGTCTCTCAGTGTGGCGGCGTGGGTATTCGTTCCCCAAAGTATCGAGTATCGATGCAGCGGGAGTTCCCTTTACGAAAGGGAACGTCTCGGGTTACGTATGTAACCCTCGTTCCCTGAGTAGGGAACGAGACGCTGCATCTCTCGGCCACACTTTTCGTGCTCCTGAGAACGACTTGCTTCGACCCTTTAAAAGCTGATACGGCTATGTTCCGTTGCCCTTTTATAGCTTCCGGATCACCGTCACATGCAACGTCACGAGTGACGAGCACCAATCAAGATTGGAATAGTTCCATTACAGACTTCAGACGCGTCATGCCGAGGGCATTCCCCAAAGTATCGAGTATCGATGCAGCGTCTCGTTCCCTACTCAGGGAACGAGGGTTACATACGTAACCCGAGACGTTTTCATCTCTGATCATCGAGATCCATATTCCTGCAGAGTTTCATTCAGCCCCTTTCACACATACAGTCTTTACTGGTAAATTACCGGTATATTACCGGTAACAGAACATATGTGAACAGGACCTTTTCAAAAATAACAGTAAATCGGTTCTGGCAATTAACCAGTAAGCGAAGTTGTAACATTACCAGTAAATTACCGGTATATGCGCTCTGTGAACGCGGAATGAAGATTACCCATATTTTGCACGTCAGAACGCGCTGACGTAAGAAGTGATTTGGGCCAATCAGAAGCCGTTGAAAGAGCAACAGCTCTGGGCCATTCATAAATTATGATGCAGATGACGTTTTTACTCAGCACTGTATACAAATGTCTTCAAATTGGAGTGATAAAGAAACTAAAGCACATCTCCGTGTCCGGGCGGATGAAGAGATTTGTCAACAACAGTTAGCAATACTGTCACGTATGCTAAAATAACTAGCCTTCTTCAGGCAAAAAGTTCCGGTTAATTACGTCATTACAGAGTTTACAAGAATTTTGTAACTGATGTGTGAATGGTCTGTTACCCGTAAAAAGCCAGAACACTGTTGGTTGTGTGAATAGCAAATTTTTGAATTTACAGTAAAGTCGTTCTGGCAATTTTATGGTAATTTACCGGAATTGCTGTGTGAAAGGGGCTATTAGCACCAATCCAAATCTAAAACACCAGAATAAGCCTATCAAGCTCTTCAGGATCACTATAAAGCAACAGGAAGTTGTTTGATCAGGGTTGGAGCTAAACTCTGGAGGAAAGTGAATCTCAAGGGCAAGAGTTGAGAACCCCTGCTTTAAACTCCTTATGATTATGAGTATTTGCCTTTGTGCCTTTTGCACCAAGCACTTATGGACTGGTTCATAACCCGCTGACACACTTAATGTGCAATATGTGTTGTTCATGTCTGTGTATTTGATGTTATTGGGGGGTATGAGGTGTATGTTTTGAATGTGTTGTTGTGTTAGTGTATTGTTGTTAATTAAGTTGTATATGTGAGCATACCAAGACAAATTTCTATCAACTGTAATGCTGAAATGGCTAAATAAATTTTGAACTTGAACTTGAACTTGAAAAGGTAACTTACGTTTGACCACCAGCCGTCCGACCACTTTGGCGTTTCCGAAGCTGTTCCACACCTCACACACATAACTGCCTGCGTCACTGGGTCGCGTGGCCTCGATGAGAAGGCCCGATACACTCTGGTGGTAGCGGCTGTCTGATTCTAAGGGGCTGTTGTCCCTCAGCCAGCGATACCTGGGCGGGGGGTGACCGGACGCTTTACACGGGAGCTCCACCCGGTGTCCCACCATAACCTCCCTCCGTTCAAACCCATCCAGAATCACCGGAGCGGAGTCCACAGGATCTAAAAGAGAGTGAGAGAAAATCCATTTTCTTTATATACTGTAGCAGTGGGAAATGAAGTCTACTGCTGCGTCCCAATTCAGAGGATGAATCCTTCGAAGGCCGCATTCAAAGCCCGATTGCGTTCAAAGGCTCCTCCAAATGAATCCTTCGTTTTCCCGTGAAATGATGGATAATACAGATGGATCCTTCCCGGCCTTGCCT